>NC_052326.1:44323576-44587856 GCF_016432855.1 Salvelinus namaycush
CCATGCAGTCATGAGTGAACAGGGAGTACAGGAGGGGGCTGAGCACACACCCCTGAGGGACCCCTGTGTTGAGGATAAGCATGACGGATGTGTTGTTACCTACCTTTACCACCTGGGGGCGGCCCGTCAGGAAGTCCAGGATCCAGTTGCAGAGGGAGGTATTTAGTCCCAGCGTCCTTAGCTTATTGATGAGCTATGAGGGCACTATGGTGTTGAACGCTGAGCTGTAGTCAATGAATAGCATTCTCACATAGGTGTTCCTTTTGTCCAGGTGTGAAAGGGCAGAGATTGCATCAGCTGTGGATCTGTAAACAAATTGGAGTGGGTCTAGGGTTTCTGGGATAATGGTGTTGATGTGAGCCATAACCAGCCTTCCATAGCATTTCATGGCTACAGAGCAACCAGCGTAAAATGCATGCAGTACCCTTGCCTAGTACACAGTACCTGATGCGTGAACAATATCCAAATGCAGTTGACACAGCTATCATTCTGCTGTCATTCTACATTTGATGATTTCAGCCATTGAAAGTGATTGCTGAAACAGAATTGATTAAGAGGGCTGTAAGTGAAGTGATACTGTTTAGTCAAACAAAGCCACAGGCCATGAAGCGATGGAGATATTTAGTAGAGCTGCAAAGAGAGAAGAGAGAAGAAATGGTCAGCCTTACGAATAATTATTAAGGTGTTATAAGCATAACATAGGAAGAATAATGTCTATGAGCCATCTGTTTCATGTCTCTTCTAAGTAGCCACGGGTGTTATGAATGCTTATAGCAAGTCTTTTAATGCAGTGATTATGAGCTGATAAAATGTTCATTGATATCCATTATAAACAGGTAGCTCATACAAGCTGTCAGTATCTTAGCCCTTTAAATCATGGCTTGTCTAAATTTACAAAGGCTGGGCATACATACAACAATGACTTAGTCTAGGGTCAATTTTTCAGCATAGGGGTAACAGGTCAAACACGTATGGCATGCTCCTTCTTCCAAATCATGCAAAGAAGGGAATTATTCTTATACTAATGACATGATAAAAGTGGAGGGTGGACTGGCCTGGACAATCTCACTGAAATGAACTGATTTCCATGTAGACATGACCTCAGTGTTGATGCGTTCAGGTTAAATAGATAGGTGTTGAGAGCTAGAACCCATAGAATTGGAATGCTACTATTCTAATTCTATGGTAGACTGAGGCACCTACATTGAAGGGCAAGTGACACAATGTGAGGGACAGACAGAAGAACATACTAGTTCAACTGTCTACGAAGGTGAGAGGCAATGAGTGACCATGCTTGTGTGCTTGTGTGTGTTGTGGGTAATTACGCACGGACGCACACACCCACACTTTCCTAACATAATACTGAGTGATAACTGATGTCTGCTGTGTGTGAACACATTTTCCCTTTAGAGATCAATTTACTTTTCTTATCCTACTCTGTGATCTTATCTTCACAAGTACAGTACAACCCACACACACGTGCACCCACACACACTTACATCCAAAGTAATCAAACCTAATTTTATGCAAACTGATACTGCACACACACACACACACACACCCACACACACACGAGCGCACACAAACACACACCACCCCCCCCCCCCCCCCCCCACACACCTTATTTTTTACTACTTCTCCAGCTGCTGTCTGTTGTAAGCGAGGATAGCGGTGGGTGGTGGTGGCCAGCAGATTATTTGCAATTTTCTAGCTGAATACCTCTCAAAGTGTTGTTGGTGACGGGAAGGCAGCTAGATGGGTGGAGGGGAGGAAGAGGCATCTTCAGAACCTTGTTTTAATGCACAATGAAAACATGACATTAGAATGGAGGGAGAGAGTAAAGTCAAATTAAAAACGAGCAGAGAGAGGGAGCGGAGGGAAGGGGGATGAGAGAAAGAGAGTGAAGGGGGAGAAGAGAAAAGGGGAGAGAAAGTTAGGAGTTGAGAGAGAGAGAGAAGAGAAGAGGTATAAGTTGAGAGAGAAAGTATGAGTTGAGAGAGAGAGGGTAGAGAGGAGGAGGGTGAGAGACAGTGGAGATAGAGAGAGAGATGCTAGAGAGACTAGAAAAGCAGAACATGCAACACATGGTATTGTTGTTTATGTCTCATTAACATATTTTGAGGCGTGCATTGTAAGTGGCTATGTGTTGCACCAATTAGTGAGAGTGCTCTACCAATGTAACTGGTATGTGATAGTAGTGACACATCAATTAAAAAATATATTGGAAAGATTGGAAAAAATCTTGCATTTTGCCATGTCCTTTTGGTCTGTTTTGCCCTGTAGTCACTGCCAGTTTGGAAGCCTTTGTTAAGGCCTCTGAAAGTGATATAAAATACCAAATATTTATTAATATGCTGTAATTTTTAAACCTAGCAGCCAACCTGCTCACACCAATACCATGTAATTACAGTAAAATACTGTGAAATACAAACCTGAATCCCCTCAATAAATGTAATCCATCCATTCATTAATTCATTATGGTTACAGTAGCATTTACTTTTTGACAGTATAATACAGTAAATCTACAGTATTGTACTGTGTGTCATTACACAGTACTTGCTTTGATACTGTATTTAGATTACAGTAGGTGTACTGCAATATGAAATACAGTAACTTACCACTAGCTGCCTGTAAGTTACTGTCAAATTCACGGAAACCTCTTTACAATGTAGGCAATACAGTGGTCTGCTTTGTTTCACTATACTATATGCTGGGGTACAACTACCACCCATACTTGCTTTGGAACATCCAGCTAGGGATATTTTTCAATGTAACATTCTGTCTAGACCGTGATGGACTGAAATATGGTATTTTAAAATGTGGTATTTTAGTGCTGGGCTGGAACAAAAGCCTGCATGTCTCTCCAGGAACAATGTTGGAGATCCCTGCTCTATGTTCATTCATATCCACTGATTATGCTATATATTAGACTCACTATGACATGTTATAATGCATTTCTTTACAGACAGTGCAACAATGTCAACCGAGGTTAAGACTACTTAGACTTCTCTTGCTCGGTAACTGCATCCACCATAGTGTCTCAGAACATTTTCTTCCAGCCCAAACCCAGCAGCTGCACCATCCAATTACTAAACTAAACCACCAAGCTCTTCATTAATCCAGTCAGGTCAGTACAGTGCCAGACTGGAACAGAAAAGTACAGTCCTGGGGGTCCTATAGAGGAACCAATTGGAAAACACTAAACAGTACTCCACCACTGGACCCAGGGTCATAGAAATACATGGAGTACAATAGGAGTGTGGGCTAATAAAATATGTCCACGGGCCATAAAATGTCCCATTGTGCTAAATGAGGAGAGCTTACAGAAGCGGGCGGTGTGAAGCGGTTACAGCCCATACCATCTGTTTCTGTTTCAACCTCCCCTCTCTTCAGAACCCTCACAGAGGTTGCATCCCGAATGGCACCCTATTCAAAAGTAGTGCACTATGAGTGTTGTTCGTTGGAATGTAGTGGCGCCATTCACATAGGAGGTGTTACGCTCTGCAAGACCTCCCTGGCAGGCGCGTAACTTATGACAGGATATTAGAAATGTTAGAGACAGGTAAATTCCACCAATAATATACCTACGATTAATTTGATTGTTTGGGAATTACTTTTCCACCGCAAAGCGCCAGGCAGCTACTGGCTTTCAGTGGCTTTACACAACACAGTGCTACTCAATTTCTCATGTTATGGTTGGATCCCCTATCGCCAACTATGCTTTTGGTTTGGCCCGGTCCTCAGAGGCCGTGGTTTGTGAAGAAAAAAAAGTTAAGCAAGGCTTGTAAGGAGAACGGAGAAAGGCACAATATCTCCTATTTTTCTCTATCTCTCCTATCGCTTCGTAACAAGCCATCAAATCTGTGAGCTAATTTGTAACAAATAAAATAGTGTAAATGTAATGGTAAATGCATAAGTACGAATAAGAATTTTCAAGAAAATTATAGTTTTTCAAACGGAGAAAGTTTCTATTGTGAACTGACGAGATGTGCATCTCGCATGTGAGCGCTATGTAACGGTTGTCATAATCTTCCTCCTCCTCAGTCGAGGAGGAGCATGAATTGGACCAAAACGCAGCGTTGTATGCAGACATAAAGAATTTATTTAAACAAGACGAAAATACGAAGAACACTTGAATAGATTACAAAACAACAAAACGACGTAGACAGACCTGAACTTGAGAACTTACAATATAACACGAAGAACGCACGAACAGGAACAGACTAACCAAACGAACGAACACGAAACAGTCCCGTGTGGTGCGACAGACACAGACACAGGAACAATCACCCACCAACAAACAGTGAGAACAGCCTACCTTAATATGGTTCTCAATCAGAGGAAACGTAAAACACCTGTCCCTGATTGAGAACCATATCAGGCCAATAGACAATGAACCTAAACATAGAATGCCCACCCCAACTCACGCCCTGACCAACTAAACACATACAAAAACAAGGAAAACAGGTCAGGAACGTGACAGAACCCCCCCCCTCAAGGTGCGAACTCCGGGGGCACCACCTAAAGTCTAGGGGAGGGTCTGGGTGGGCATCGGTCCACGGTGGCGGCTCTGGCTCAGGACGTGGTCCCCACTCCACCATAGTCAATCCCCGCTTCCGTAGCCTCCTCCAAATGGCCACCCTCCAAATTAACCCCACTTGATTAAGGGGCAGCACCGGACTAAGGGGCAACACCGGAATGAGGGGCAACACCGGAATGAGGGGCAACACCGGAATGAGGGGCAACACCGGACTGAGGGGCAGCTCCGGACTGAGGGGCAG
The DNA here is from genome assembly GCF_016432855.1 of Salvelinus namaycush. NCBI lineage: Eukaryota > Metazoa > Chordata > Actinopteri > Salmoniformes > Salmonidae > Salvelinus > Salvelinus namaycush. The sequence goes on from NC_052326.1 coordinate 44,328,358, forward strand.
CTCCGGACTGAGGGGCAGCTCCGGACTGAGGGGCAGCTCCGGACTGAGGGGCAGCTCCGGACTGAGGGGCAGCACCGGACTGGCTGGCGAATCCTGGCTGGCTGGCGAATCCTGGCTGGCTGGCGAATCCTGGCTGGCTGGCTCTGGCGGATCCTGGCTGGCTGGCTCTGGCGGATCCTGGCTGGCTGGCTCTGGCGGATCCTGGCTGGCTGGCTCTGGCGGATCCTGGCTGGCTGGCTCTGGCGGATCCTGGCTGGCGGCTCTGGCTGCTCATGGCTGGCTGGCGGCTCTGGCTGCTCATGGCTGGCTGGCGGCTCTGGCTGCTCATGGCTGGCTGGCGGCTCTGGCTGCTCATGGCTGGCTGGCGGCTCTGGCTGCTCATGGCTGGCTGGCGGCTCTGGCTGCTCATGGCTGGCTGGCGGCTCTGGCTGCTCATGGCTGGCTGGCGGCTCTGGCTGCTCATGGCTGGCTGGCGGCTCTGGCTGCTCCTGTCTGGCTGGCGGCTCTGGCTGCTCCTGTCTGGCGGAAGGCTCTGGCTGCTCCTGTCTGGCGGAAGGCTCTGGCTGCTCCTGTCTGGCGGAAGGCTCTGGCTGCTCCTGTCTGGCGGAAGGCTCTGGCTGCTCCTGTCTGGCGGAAGGCTCTAGCGGCTCCTGTCTGGCGGAAGGCTCTAGCGGCTCCTGTCTGGCGGAAGGCTCTAGCGGCTCCTGTCTGGCGGAAGGCTCTAGCGGCTCCTGTCTGGCGGAAGGCTCTAGCGGCTCCTGTCTGGCGGAAGGCTCTAGCGGCTCCTGTCTGGCGGACGGCTCTAGCGGCTCCTGTCTGGCGGAAGGCTCTAGCGGCTCCTGTCTGGCAGACGGCTCTAGCGGCTTCTGTCTGGCAGACGGCTCTGAAGGCTCAGGACAGACGGGCGGCTTTGAAGGCTCAGGACAGACGGGCGGCTTTGAAGGCTCAGTACAGACGGGCGGCTTTGAAGGCTCAGTACAGACGGGCGGCTTTGAAGACTCAGTACAGACGGGCGGCTTTGAAGGCTCAGGACAGAGGGACAGTTCAGACGGCGTTGGGCAGACGGGCAGTTCAGGCGCCACTGGGCAGACGGCAGACTCTGGCCGGCTGAGGCGCACTGTAGGCCTGGTGCGTGGTGCCGGAACTGGAGGTACCGGGCTAAGGACACGCACCTTCAGGCTAGTGCGGGGAGCAGCAACAGGACGCACAGGACTCTGGAGGCGCACAGGAGGCTTGGTGCGTGGTACCGGAACTGGAGGTACTGGGCTGGAGACACGCACCATAGGGCTAGTGCGTGGAGGAGGAATAGGGCTCTGGAGACGCACAGGAAGCCTGGTGCGTGGTGTAAGCACTGGTGGTACTGGGCTGGGGCGGGGAGGTGGCGCCGGATATACCGGACCATGCAGGCGTACTGGCTCCCTTGAGCACTGAGCCTGCCCAACCTTACCTGGTTGTATGCTCCCCGTCGCCTGACCAGTGCGGGGAGGTGGAATAACCCGCACCGGGCTATGTAGGCGAACCGGGGACACCATGCGTAAGGCTGGTGCCATGTAAGCCGGCCCGAGGAGACGCACTGGTGGCCAGATGTGTAGAGCCGGCTTCATGGCACTTGGCTCAATGCTCAATCTGGCCCGGCCGATACGAGGAGCTGGTATGTACCGCACCGGGCTATGCACACGTACAGGAGACACCATGCGCTCTACTGCGTAACACGGTGTCTGCCCGTACTCTCGCTCTCCACGGTAAGTACAGGGAGTAGGCGCAGGTCTCCTACCTGACTTCGCCACTCTCCCTTTTAGCCCCCCCCCAAGAAATTTCTTGGGGGTTTCTTTTCGGGTTTCCAGCCAAGTCTCCTTGCTGCCTCCTCATACCACCGCTCCTGGGCTTTAGCTGCCTCCCTCTCTTCAACAGAGCGGCGATATTCCCCTGTCTGAGCCCAGGGTCCTTTTCCGTCCAATATTTCCTCCCAAGTCCACGAGTCCTGGTTCTTTGGCCGCTGCTGCTGGTTCCTCTCACGCTGCTTGATCCATGGTAGGTGGGTGGTTCTGTAACAGTTGTCCTCCTCCTCTTCTTCCGAAGAGGAGGAGTAGGGATTGGACCAAAGCGCAGCGTGATAATTTGACATAATGAAGTTTATTAAAGTAAAGACGAAAACCGAAAACACTTCAACAAACTACAAAATAACAAACGAACGTAGACTGACCTAAAACATGTGAACTTACATATAACACGAAGAACGCACGAACAGGTACAGACTACAACAAACGAACGAACAAACCGAAAACAGTCGAAAACAGTGCAACATACACAGACACGGAAGACAATCACCCACAAACAAACAGTGTGAACAGCCTACCTTTATATGGTTCTCAATCAGAGGAAACGTAAAACACCTGTCCCTGATTGAGAACCATATAAGGCTAATTACAAATGACCTAAACATAGAAACACAAAACATAGAATGCCCACCCCAACTCACGCCCTGACCAACTAAACACATACAAAAATAACAGAAAACAGGTCAGGAACGTGACACAGGGCGTGACACTAATCATGTTTATGCAACCTAATAATCACCCTTAGAATAATTTAAAAACTGTTATTTTTTATTTCAATTTGAGAAAATCTACAATAGAAATGGGCCCACAATAATCCTCAACAATCTACAATAGAAATGGGCCCACCATAGTCCTCAACAATCTACAACTAGAAATGGGCCCACCATAGTCCTCAACAATCTACAACTAGAAATGGGCCCACCATAGTCCTCAACAATCTACAATAGAAATGGGCCCACCATAGTCCTCAACAATCTACAATAGAAATGGGCCCACCATGGTCCTCAACAATCTACAATAGAAATGGGCCCACCATAGTCCTCAACAATCTACAATAGAAATGGGCCCACCATGGTCCTCAACAATCTTCAATAGAAATGGGCCCACCATAGTCCTCAACAATCTACAATAGAAATGGGCCCACCATAGTCCTCAACAATCTACTGTAGAAATTGGCCCACCATAGTCGTCAACAATCTACAACTAGAAATGGGCCCACCATAGTCCTCAACAATCTTCAATAGAAATGGGCCCACCATAGTTCTCAATAATCTACAATAGAAATGGGTCCACCATAGTCCTCAACAATCTACTGTAGAAATGGGCCCACCATAGTCCTCAACAATCTACAACTATAAATGGGCCCACCATAGTCCTCAACAATCTACAACTATAAATGGGCCCACCATAGTCCTCAACAATCTACAATAGAAATGGGCCCACCATAGTCCTCAACAATCTACAACTATAAATGGGCCCACCATAGTCCTCAACAATCTACAATAGAAATGGGCCCACCATAGTCCTCAACAATCTACAACTAGAAATGGGCCCACCATAGTCTTCATTGAATGGGATGCAGGTGACATTGCATAGCAGCAAGCTGGTTTATTTATCCTTTATTTATGGAAGGGAAACCAGGTACTGGTGTTTGCATGTACTGTTTCTTGATGAATAAATGGCAAATGCATTAACTAAATTTCTAATTTACATTCTTATATCATATTTTTGTGTAACAATAGTAGCAGTTCATTCAATTGAGGGAGGTGAGGGGTCATGGGGGGGGCATGACTGAAAACGTTTGGGAAGCACTGCTCTAGTTCATGGTTAGCACAAATACAGATGGGCAATGCCATGCTTCAGCCTATTTATTTATAGACACTATGCTATATCAGTTGGGCTACAGGTGACAATGCTTATTGGTAAATAACACACCAGCTTGATATGGACCAATATGTTGTTTGGCTCATTTCTGGAGGGTAAAAGTACATTTTAGATGGAGTAAGCTTAGTTTAAGTTTCATTAATTTTGGAGGGGTGCGAAGGGTGGTAAGGGTACACAAATAGAATAATGGGTTATAATATTTACATTTCGTTAAAGCAGGGGTTTAGTGGTGACTTTCTGAACAGTTTTTTAAACCTTTATTTAACTAGGCAAGTCGGTTAAGAACAAATTCTTATTTACAATGAAGGCCTACCCCGGCCAAACCCGGACGACGCTGGGCCAATTGTGCATCGCCCAATCACGGCCAGATGTGATGCAGCCTGGAATTCATCCAGGTACTGCAGTGACGCCTCTTGCACTGAGATACAGTGTCTTAGACCACTGCGCCAATCGGGAGCCCAACTGTTAGAGTTAGACCAACACAGTTTTAGGTAATACAGAAACTATTGGTATTTCAGTTGTGGTTGGAATACATTGACCAAATGATTAGTTTTGGATGCTAATGATTAGTTTTGGATGTACACAAGAGCGTGCGCACACGCACACACACACACACACACTAATTTAAGGGTCTGGATTTACACTCCATTGAGCTCTATAAAATGGTCCGTAAATTTTCAGATGTATGTTTCTGGCCATTGGTTTCTTTCGCTCTGGGTTCGCCTAGGGACAAGCAGTCAGCCCCAACCTTACATCTTACCGAAACAAGTTCAACCATTTATTTTCAACATATGCTCCAACACATTTTGAGTTACATACACAAATGAGAGAGTGTGTGTGTGTCTGAGTCTGTGTGTGTACTGTCTGGGCACACCATAGCAACAAAGCCTCATCCTTGTGCCCATCAGATAGGCTAAACATGGGGTCTTTCCATTGGGCTAGAGTGGCTGCTGCACCCCTGGAAGATAACACAATCCCACCCCCTGCCAAAGCAAGAGAGTTTCCACCGTAACCCAACCGTGGAATGAACCATTGCCAACCTGGTGCATCTGGTGACCCGAGGTGCACTACCATAGAGAACAGATATCCAAGTTAGCACGTCGCAGGCAAGATATGGAATATCCCAAATGTAACGGCAATTGTGTGTGTGTGTGTGTGTGTGTGTGTGTGTGTGTGTGTGTGTGTGTGTGTGTGTGTGTGTGTGTGTGTGTGTGTGTGTGTGTGTGTGTGTGTGTGTCTGTGTGTCTGTGTGTGTGTGTGGTCTCACACACCGACTCGCACGGAGAGAAGCGCTTCCTTGGAAATCAATTATGCAAATGAGACATTTAAAAAAAATCTGTGGGTGTTTGGGGAGGAAGGATTTTGGCGTCACTTTGTTTGTTGGTGTCAGAACTGGAGAGAGAGACAGGGAGAGAGAGACAGGGAGAGAGAGGCAGGAGATAGAGACAGGGAGAGAGAGAGACAGGAGATAGAGACAGGGAGAGAGAGAGACAGGAGAGAGAGACAGGAGAGATAAACAGGGAGAGAGAGAGACAGGGAGAGAGAGAGACAGGGAGAGAGACAGGGAGAGAGACAGGAGAGAGAGACAGGGAGAGAGACAGGGAGAGAAAGATCGAGGAGAGAGAGACAGGAGAGATAAACAGGGAGAGAGAGAGACAGGAGAGAGACACAGGGGAGAGAGAGACACAGGAAGAGAGAGACAGAGGAGGCCTGTGGTGTTGATGGTATCCTCAATGAAATGCTAAAATATACAGACAACAAATTCCAATTGGCTAAACTTAAACTCTTCAACATCATCCTTAGCTCTGGCATCTTCCCCAATATTTGGAACCAAGGTCTGACCAACCCCAATCCACAAAAGTGGAGACAAACTTGACCCCAATAACCACCGTGGGATATGCGTCTGCGGTTAAAATTGGCAAAAAAACACACACATTACCTTCCACAAGGCCGTGGGGTGAGACAGGGATGCAGCTTAAGCCCCACCCTCTTCAACAAATATTTCAACGAATTGGCGAGGGCACTAGAACAGTCTGCAGCCCCCTACAAGAATCTGAAGCCAAATGTCTATTGTTTGCTGATGATCTGGTGCTTCTGTCACCAACCAAGGAGGGTCTACAGCAGCACCTAGATCTTCTGCACAGATTCTGCCAGACCTGGGCCCTGACAGTACATTTCAGTAAAAACAAAATAATGGTGTTCCGAAATAGGTCCAGTTGCCAGGACCATAAATACAAATTCCATCTAGACACCGTTGCCCTAGAGCACACAAAAAACTATACATACCATGGCCTAAACATCAGCGCCACAGGTAACTTCCACAAAGCTGTGAACGATCTGAGAGACAAGGCAAGAAGGGCCTTCCATGCCATCAAAAGGAGCATAAAATTCGACATACCAATTAGGATCTGGTTAAAAATACTTCAATCAGTTATAGAACCAATTGCCCTTTATGGTTGTGTGGTCTGGGGTCCACTCACCAACCAAAAATTCACAAAATGGGACAAACACCAAATTGAGACTCTGCATGCAGAACTCTGCAAAAATATCCTCTGTGTGCAACGTAAAACACCAAATAATGCATGCAAAGCAGAATTAGGCCGAAAATCCAGAAAAGAGTTGTTCAATTCTACAACCACCAAAAAGGAAGCGATTCCCAAAACTTCCATAACAAAGCCATCATCTACAGAGAGATGAAACTGGAGAAGAGTCCCCTAATCAAGCTGGTCCTGGGGCTCTGTTCACAAACACAAACAGACCCCACAGAGGCCCAGGATAGCAACACAATTAGACCCAACCAAATCATGAGAAAACAAAAAGATAATTACTTGACTGTAACATGGCGCCGGAGAAGAAGCCTGACGTTTTACGTGTCCCCAACCGATTGTGTTTTTTTGTTTTAATTTTTTAACTTATTTTGTACATAATGTTGCCGCTACTGTCTCTTATGACCGAAAATACCTTCTGGACATCGGGACTGCGATTACTCACCACGGACTGGCAGAATCCTTTTTTTCCTTTAACTTCTTATAGCTGCAGGGGCAGTATTGAGTAGCTTGGATGAAAGATGCACAGAGGTGCCCAGAGTAAACGGCCTGCTCCTCAGTCATAGTTGCTAATATATGCATATTATTATTAGTATTGGATAGAAAACACTCTGAAGTTTCTAAAACTGTTTGAATTATGTCTGTGAGTATAACAGAACTCATATGGCAGGCAAAAAACTGAGAAGAAATCCAACCAGGAAGTGAGAAATCTGAGGTTGGTCGATTTTCAACTCATCGCCTATTGAAAACACAGTAGGATATGGATCTGTTTGCACTTCCTACGGCTTCCACTAGATTTCACCAGTCTGTAGAACTTTGAATGAAGCTTCTACTGTGATGTGGGGCTGAATGAAAGGGGAATGAGTCAGTGGTCTGGCAGAGAGCCAGGTCCTGGTCACACGTATTCCACATGATATCGACTTGCGTTCCATTACTTCTATAGACACAAAGGAATTCTTCGGTTGGAACGTTATTGAATATTTATGATAACAACATCCTAAAGATTGATTCTATACTTAGTTTGACAAGTTTATTCGACCTGTAATATAACTTTTTGAAGTTTTCGTCCGACGTTCGGCTGGACCTGCACGAGCGTTTGGATTTGTGTACTAAACGCGCTAACAAAAGTAGCTACTTGGACATAAATGATGGACATTACCGAACAAAACTAAAAAAAATTGTGGAAGTGGGAGTCCTGGGAGTGCATTCCGACGAAGATCAGCAAAGGTAAGTGAAGATTTATAATGCTTTTTATGAGTTTTGTTGACTGCACAATTTGGCGAGTAACTGTATGGCTTCCTTTTGTGGCTGAACGCTGTTCTCAGATTATTGAATATTGTGCTTTTGCCGTAAAGATTTTTGAAATCTGACACAGCGGTTGCATTAAAACTTCTTGTCAATAGGGGGGCGCTGTTTTCACTTTGGAAAAAATCGTGCCCAATTTAAACGGCCTCGTACTCTATTCTAGATCATACAATATGCATATTATTATTACTATTGGATAGAAAACACTCTCAAGTTTCTAAAACTGTTTGAATTATATCTGTGAGTAAAACAGAACTCATTTGGTAGCAAACTTCCAGATAGGAAGTGAAAATTCTGAAAATGGGGCTCTGTTTCAGGGCCTGCCTATTCAACTGGCTAATATTTATCGATATACATGCACTTCATACACCTTCCACTAGATGTCAACAGGCAGTGGAAGGTGGAATGGGGTGTCTAGCTTGATCTGAGGTCGAATGAGAGCTTTTGGAGTGGCAGGTCAGGAATTTCCTTTGTCTACCAAGGCGCGAGGCGGAGCTCGACATTAGCTTCTGAAAAGCTTTTGGTTTACACGGCGAATATCTCCGGCTCTGATTTTATTTGATACATGTGATAATAACATCGTAAAGTAGGTTTTTTCAACCGAGTTTTATCAGTTTATTCAACGTTTATTGGGACTTTTGGAGTTTTCCATTCTTTGCGTCAAGAGAGGGTGGGAACGTTATCAACCTTGGCTAGCATTGTGGCGCGAATTCGACAGAAGAAAAGGACATTCTAAAACCAAACAACGATTTATTCTGGACCAAGGACTCCTTGTACAAGATTCTGATGGAAGCTCAGCAAAAGTAAGAACAATTTATGATGTTATTTCGTATTTCTGTGGAAAATGCTGATTCCTATTCTCCGCCGTTTTGGTCAGCGCTGTCTCATAATAATGCAAGCTGTATGTTATGGTAAAGTTATTTTTTTAAATCTAACACGGCGGTTGCATTAAGAACCAGTGTATCTTTCATTTGCCATACAACAAGTATTTTTATGTAAAGTTTATGATGAGTTCTTTGGTCAGATTAGGTGAGTGTCCAAAATAGCTCCGGACATTCTGGGGAAATGTTGCTACATATTCACAATGTATAACCACGGTTTGCAGCTCTAAATATGCACATTTTCGAACAAAACATAAGTGTATTGTATAACCTGATGTTATAAGACTGTCATCTGATGAAGTTGTTCAAGGTTAGTGATTCATTTTATATCTTTTGCTGGTTTTTGCGATAGCTATCTTTTGCGGTGAATAAATGCATTTGTGTGTTTGGCTATTGTGGTAAGCTAATATAATTCTATATTGTGTTTTCGCTGTAAAACGCTTAAAAAAATCGGAAATATTGGCTGGATTCACAAGATGTTTATCTTTCATTTGCTGTACACCATGTATTTTTCATAAATGTTTTATGATGAGTATTTATGTATTTCACGTTGCTCTCTGTAATTATTCTGGCTGCTTCGGTGCTATTTGTGATGGTAGCTGCAATGTAAAACTATGATTTATACCTCAAATATGCACATTTTTTGAACAAAACATAAATGTATTGTATAACATGTTAGAAGACTGTCATCTGATGAAGTTGTTTCTTGGTTAGTGACTAATTTTATCTCTATTTGGTCGGTTTTGTGATAGCTACCTACGCGGTAGAAACATGGTGAAAATATGCGGTTGAGTCTTTGGCTATTGTGGTTAGCTAATATAAATACATATTGTGTTTTCGCTGTAAAACATTTTAAAAATCGGAAATGATGGCTGGATTCACAAGATGTTTATCTTTCATTTGCTGTATTGGACTTGTGATTTCATGAAAATTATATTATATGATATCCCTGTCCCGTTAGGCTAGGCTATGCTAGTCAGCTTTTTTGATGAGGATGCTCCCGGATCCGGGATGGGTATCACTGAAAGGTTATAAGAACAAGTGTATCTTTAATTCTATGTAAAACATGTATCTTTCATCAAAGTTTATGATGAGTATTTCTGTTATTTGATGTGGCTCTCTGCAATTTCTCCGGATATTTCGGAGGCATTTCTGAACATGGCGCCAATGTAAACTGAGGTTTTTGGATATAAATATGAACTTAATCGAACAAGACATATATGTATTGTGTAACATGAGTCCTATGAGTGTCATCTGATGACGATCATCAAAGGTTAGTGATTCATTTTATCTCTATTTCTGCTTTTTGTGACTCCTGTCTTTGGCTGGAAAAATAGCTGTGTTTTTCTGTGATTTTGCGGTGACCTAACATAATCGTTTGTGGTGCTTTCGCTGTAGAGCCTATTTGAAATCGGACACTTTGGTGGGATTAACACCAAGATTACATTTAAAATGGTATAAGATACATGTATGTTTGAGGAATTTTAATTATGAGATTTCTGTTGTTTGAATTTGGCGCCCTGCACTTTCACTGGCTGTTGTCATATCATCCCGTTAACGGGATTGCAGCCATAAGAAGGAACGAGTCTGACGAGCCCGACGCGAGTGATATACTGCTTTCTCGGGAACAGGACCAGATCCCTGTGATTTGCGTGGCGAGGAGGTGGAGTAAAAGGGGCCACAGGGCGGGCTGCCTTCTGAAAATTCATAGGCGATCGAATAAATCTTCACTTCCTTCCATTCTGCTAGCAAACATGCAATCATTGGAGAATAAAATAGATGACATACGTGGAAGATTAAACTACCAACGGGACATTCAAAACTGTAATATCTTATGCTTCACAGAGTCGTGGCTGAACGATGACACCATCAACATACAGCTGGCTGGTTATACGCCGTACCGGCAGGATAGAACAGCGGCGTCTGGTAAGACGAGGGGCGGCGGACTATGTATTTTTGTAAATAACAGCTGGTGCACGATATCTAAGGAAGTCTCGAGCTATTGCTTGCCTAGATAGTGTGGTCTACAGCTTATCATGAGACACTCTATCTACCTAGAGAGTTTTCATCTGTATTTTTCGTAGCTGTTTATATACCACCACAGACCGATGCTGGCACTAAGACCGCATTGAATGAGCTGTATTCTGCCATAAGCAAACAAGAAAACGTTCACCCAGAGGCAGCGCTCCTAGTAGCCGGGGACTTTAATGCAGGGAAACTTAAATCCGTTTTACCAAATTTCTATCAGCATGATAAATATGCAACCAGAGGGAAAAAACTCTGGACCACCTTTACACCGCACACAGAGACGCATACAAAGCACTTCCTCGCCCTCCATTTAGCAATCTGACCATAATTCTATCCTCCTGATTCCTGCTTACAAGCAAAAAATTTAAGCAGGAAGCACCAGTGACTAGATCAATAAAAAAGTGGTTAGATGAAGCAGATGCTAAACTACAGGACTGTTTTGCTAGCACAGACTGGAATATGTTCTGGGATTCCTCCGATGGCATTGAGGAGTACACCACATCAGTCATTGGCTTCATCAATAAGTGCATCGATGACATCATCCCCACAGTGACCGTACATACCTCAACCAGAAGCCATTGATTACAGGCAACATCCGCAATGATCTAAAGGCTAGAGCTGCCGCTTCAAGGAGCGGGACTCTAACCCGGAAGCTTATAAGAAATCCTGCTATGCCCTCCGACGAACCATCAAACAAGCAAAGCATCAATACAGGACTAAGATCGAATCGTGCTACACCGGCTCTGATGCTCGTCGGATGTGGCAGGGCTTGCAAACCTTTACAGACTACAAAGGGAAGCACGGCCAAGAGCTGCCCAGTGACACGAGACGAGCCTACAAGACGAGCTAAACTACTTCTATGCTCGCTTCAAGGCAAATAACACTGAAACATGCATGAGAGCACCAGCTGTTCCGGAAGACTGTGTGGTCACAGTCTCCGCAGCAGATATGAGTTAAACCTTTAAACAGGTCAACATTCACAAGGCCGCGGGGCCAGACGTATTACCAGGACGTGTACTGCGAACATGCGCTGACCAACTGGCAAGTGTCTTCACTGACATTTTCAATCTCTCCCTGTCCGAGTCTGTAATACCAACACGTTTTAAGCAGACCACCATAGTGCCTGTGCCCAAGAACACTAAGGTAACCTGCCTAAATGACTACCGACCTGTAGCACTCACGTCTGTAGCCATGAAGTGCTTTGAAAGGCTGGTCATGGCTCACATCAACACCATTATCCCAGAAACCCTAGACCCTCTCCAATTTGCATACCGCCCCAACAGATCCACAGATGATGCAATCTCTATTGCACTCCACACTGCCCTTTCCCACCTGGACAAAAGGAACACCTATGTGAGAATGCTATTCATTTACTACAGCTCAGTGTTCAACACCATAGTGCCCTCAAAGCTCATCAATAAGCTAAGGACCCTGGGACTGAATACCTCTCTCTGCAACTGGATCCTGGACTTCCTGACTGGCCGCCCCCCAGGTGGTAAGGGTAGGTAACAACACATCCGCCACACTGATCCTCAACACAGGGGCCCCTCAGGGGTGCGTGCTCAGTCCCCTCCTTTACTCCCTGTTCACTCATGACTACATGGCCAGGCACAACTCCAACACCATCCTTAAGTTTGCTGATCACACCTGATCACCGACAACAATGAGACAGACTATAGGGAGGAGGTCAGAGACCTGGCCGTGTGGTGCCAGGACAACGACCTCTCCCTCAACGTGATGAAGACAAAGGAGATGATTGTGGACTACAGGAAAAAGAGGACCGAGCATGCCTCCATTCTCATCGATGGGGCTGCAGTGGAGCAGATTGAGAGCTTCAAGTTCCTTGGTTTCCACATCACCAACAAACTAACATGATCCAAGCACACCAAGACAGTCAAGTAGAGGGCACGACAAAACCTATTCCCCATCAGAAGACTGAAAAGATTTGGCATGGATCCTCAGATCCTGAAAAGGTTCTACAGCTGCACCATTGAGAGTATCCTGACTGTTGCATCACTGCTTGGTATGGGAACTGCTCGGCCTCCAACCTCAAGGCACTACAGACGGTAACGCGAACAGCCCAGTACATCACTGGGGCCAAGCTTCCTGCCATCCAGGACCTCTATACCAGGCAATGTCAGAGGAAGGGCCTAAAAATTGTCAAAAACTCCAGCCACCCTAGTCATAGTCTGTTTTCTCTGCTACCGCACGGCAAGCGGTACCGGAGTACCAAGTCTAGATCCAAGAGGATTCTAAACAGCTTCTACCCCCAAGCCATAAGACTCCTGAACATCTAATCAAATGGCTATCCAGACAATTTGCATTGCTCCCCTCTTTTACACAGCTGCTACTCTCTGTTTAATAACTCTACCTACATGTACATATTACCTCAACTAACCGGTGCCCCCACACATTGACTCTGTACCGTTACCCCCTGTATATAGTCTCGCTATTGTTATTTTACTGCTGCTCTTTAATTACTTGTTACTTTATTTCTTATTCTTATCCGTTTTTTTAAACTACATTGTTGGTTAGGGGCTCATAAGTAAGCATTTCATGATAAAGTTTACACCTGTTGTATTCGGCGCATATGACTAATAAAATGTCATTTGATTTGATTTGACACATTGGAAAGGTTTTAACAAAAAAAAACAGTGCAAACTAGAATGCTTTTTGGCCCTGAACAGAGAGTACACGGTGGCACTGCGACTGACGCAAACTTAAGGAAAGCTTTGGCTATGTACAGACTGAGCATAGCCTTGCTATTGAGAAAGACCGCAGTAGGAAGACCTGGCTCTCAAGAGAAGACAGGCTATGTGCACACTGCCCACAAAATTAGGTGGAAACGGAGCTGCACTTCCTAACCTCCTGCCAAATGTATGACCATATTAGAGACACATATTTCTCTCAGATTACACAGACTCACAAAGAATTAGAAAACAAACACAATTTTGATTAACTCCCATATCTACTGGGTGAAATACCACAGTGTGCCATCACAGCAGCAAGATTTGTTTCCACAAGAAAAGGGCAACCAGTGAAGAACAAACACCATTGTAAATACAACCCATATTTATGTTTATTTATTTTCCCTTTTGTACTTTAACCATGTTCACATAGTTACAACACTGTATATAAACATATTATTTTGGAACATCTGCGAGTTTACTGTTCATTTGTATTGTTGTTTCACTTTTGTTTATTATCTACTTCCCTTGCTTTGGCAATGTTAACATATGTTTCCCATACCAATAAAGCCCCTTGAATTGAATTGAAATTGAATTTACAGGGAAAGAGAGACAGGGAGAGAGAGACAGAGGATAGAGCGACAGGGAGACAGGGAGAGAGACAGGGAGAGAGAGACAGGGAGGGAGACACAGGGAGAGAGAGACACAGGGCGAGAGAGACACAGGGAGAGAGAGACAGGGAGAGAGACACAGGGAGAGAGACACAAGGAGAGAGAGACAGAGAGAAAGACACAGAGGAGAGATAGACAGAAGAGAGAGACAGAGAGAGAGACAGGGAGAGAGAGACACAGAGGGAGAGATGTCTAAGGTCTGAAAGTAAAATGTATATGAAAGAGGTTTTTGGGCTGAGCTTATAGTTCTTGAGTGCTTACCCTCTCCTGAAAATAACAGGTACCAGCCCCAGGCACACACAGACACAGTAAGCCCCGCCAAAAAAACTCAGTCTTCTCCTTCTCAGTCTCACACACACGTATACACCCCCTGTCAGTAAGGACCAGGCACAGCCTTGATTTGTGCTAACACACACACACACACACACACACACACACACACACACACACACACACACACACACACACACACACACACACACACACACACACACACACACACACACACACACACACACACACATACGCACACCGTGTGCACCAAGTCTGGAACCAACTGGATTGTAAACAGCTTCTACACCCAAGCCATAAAATAGTTAGTTAAATAGTTGACAAAATAGCTACCCGGACTATCTGTAATGATCGTTTTTGCACCAACTTTTTTGTCTCATCACATACGCTGCTGCTACTATTTATCATCTATCCTGTTGCGTATTCACTTTATTCTTAGTTGTATGCATACATACAGTTTTCTTTATTTTTACTATTTTCTACATTGTAGAAGTCCATATTTTGGCAAGAACAGCTCAAATACGCAAAGAGAAACAACAGTCCATCATTACTTTAAGACATGAAGGTCAGTTAATTAGGAACATTTCAAGAACTTTGAAAGTTTCTTCTCGTGCAGTCGCAAAAACCATCAAGCGCTATGATGAAACTGGCTCTCAAGAGGACCGGCACAGGAAAGGAAGACCCAGAGTTACCTCTGCTGCAGAGGATAAGATCATTAGAGTTTCCAGGCTCAGAAATTGCAGCCCAAATAAATGCTTCACAGAGTTCAAGTAACAGACACATCTCAACATCAACTGTTCAGAGGAGACTGTATGACTCAGGCCTTCATGGTCGAAATGCTGCAAAGAAACCACTTCTAAAGGACACCAATAAGAAGTAGAGACTTGCTTGGGCCAAGAAACACGAGCAACGGACATTAGACCGGTGGAAATCTGTCCTTTGGTCTGATGAGTCCAAATTTCAGATTTTTGGTTCCAACCACCATGTCTTTGTGAGACGCAGAGTAGGTGAACGGATGATCTCTGCATGTGCGGTTCCCACCATGAAGCATGGAGGAGGAGGTGTGATGGTGTGTGGGTGCTTTGCTGGTGACACTGTCTGTGATTTATTTAGAATTCAAGGCACACTTAACCAGCATGGCTACCACAGAATTCTGCAGCAATACGCCATCCCATCTGGTTTGCACTTAGTGGGACTATAATTTGTTTTTCAACAGGACAATGACCCAACACACCTCCAGGCTGTGTAAGGGCTATTTGACCAAGAAGGAGAGTGATGGAGTGCTGCATCTGATGACCTGACCTCCACAATCACCCGACCTCAACCCAATTGAGATGGTTTGGGATGAGTTGGACCACAAATTGAAGGAAAAGCAGCCAACAAGTGCTCAGCATATGTGGGAACTCCTTCAAGACTGTTGGATAAGTAATCCTCATGAAGCTGATTGAAAGAATTCCAAGAGTGTGCAAAGCTGTCATCAAGGCAAAGGGTGGCTACTTTGAAGAATCACAAATCTGAAATATATTTAACACTTTTTTGATTACTATATGATTCCATATGCGTTATTTCATAGTTTTGATATCTTCACTATTATTCTACAGTGTAGAAAATAGTAAAAAATTAAGAAAAACTCTTGAATGAGTAGGTGTGTCCAAACTTTTAACTGGTACTGTATCTACCTAAATTACCTTGTACCCCTGCACATCGACTCGGTACTGGCACCCTGTGTATAAAGTCAAGTTATAGTTACTCATTGTGTATTCATTATTACTTCTATTATTACATGTTTTACTTTTTTTATTATTTCTATTTTCTTTTTCTCTACGTTGTTGGGAAGGGCCCATAAGTAAGCATTTCACTGTTAGTCTACACCTGTTTTTTACAAAGCATATGACAAATACAATTTGATTTGACCTGCAAGTTCAGACACAGTCACGCTTGCTTGCTCACACACAAACATACGCTCGCTTGCTCTCACACTCATTAAATGTGTGTTCTCTTACATTGCTCGGGATGCTAAATTAATTATCACTTCATCATCAGCTTATACTGAGAACAGACTGCGGAATAAAAGGTAGGGAGGGAGGGAGGGAGGGAGGGAGGGAGGGAGGGAGGGAGAGAGGGAGGGAGGGAGGGAGGGAGGGAGGGAGGGACAGAAAGCAAATGAGAGTGTGAGTGCAAAATGAAGAGAAAGAAAGGGGTGAGAAAGAGAAAGCAACAGAGAGTTTCAGAGAGAAAGACAGAGAGAGAAATAAAGGACTGTGAAGATAGGCAAACGACAAGCCTAACATTTGACTAGGTTACTTTCACTAGACAACTGGGTCTTGTTGAGTAGGAATTAAACAGTAGAAAACATTTGATACTAACTGACATTGTCCGATGAGAATGCCTGTTTACGTTATGACATTTAAAAACATTCTCTCTCGCAGAAAAATAGCCATAGGCTGTTTTTCATGGTTTGGGCTAGGTGCCTTAGTTCCAGTGAAGGGAAATCTTAACACTACAGCATACAATGACTTTCTAGACGATTCTGTGCTTCCAACTTTGCGGCAACAGTTTGGGGAAGGCCCTTTCCTGTTTCAGCATGACAATGCACAAAGTGAGGTCCATACAAAATAAGATTGGTGTGGAAGAACCTGACTGGCCTGCACAGAGCCCTGACCTCAACTCCATCGAACACCTTTGGGATGAATTGGAATGCCGACTGCGAGCCAGGCCTAATCGCCCAACATCAATGCCCAACCTCACTAATGCTCTTGTGGCTTAATGGAAGCAAGTCCCCGCAGCAATGTTCCAACATCTAGTGGAAAGCCTTCCCAGAAGAGTAGCAGCAAAGGGGTGGACCAACTTCATATTAATGCCCATGATTTTGGAATGAGATGTTTGACGAACAGGTGTCCACATACTTTTGGTCATGTAGTGTCTATCAGAAACCAGTTGTGACCCAACTGGGCCCCAAGTCGTCGTATTGCTTGCTTTAAACGGTGGCCATCACTCCACCTGGAGGGCTACTGGGTGTGCATTCCTGCTCAAACACAGCCTGATTCAGCAATCAAGTTCCTGATGAGCAGCTGATTAGTAGAATCGAGTGCATTACAACAGGGCTGGAAGAAAAGGCCACACACCTAGTAGCTCTCTAGAAAGACAGTTAGCTCTCTATGAGGACAGTTAGCTCTCCAAGAGGACAGTTAGCTCTCCAGGAGGAAGGTTAGCTCTCTGGGAGGACGGTTAGCTCTCTAGGAGGACGGTTAGCTCTCTAGGAGGACGGTTAGCTCTCTAAGAGGACAGTTAGCTCTCTAGGAGGAAGGTTAGCTCTCTGGGAGGACGGTTAGCTCTCTAGGAGGACGGTTAGCTCTCTAGGAGGGCAGCTAGCTCTCTAGGAGGACGGTTAGCTCTACAGGAGGACGGTTAGCTCTCTAGGAGGACAGTTAGCTCTCCAGGAGGACAGTTAGCTCTCCAGGAGGACAGTTAGCTCTCCAGGAGGACAATTAGCTCTCCAGGAGGATGGTTAGCTCTCCGGGAGGATGGTTAGCTCTCTGGGAGGACGGTTAGATCTCCAGGAGGATGGTTAGCTCTCTGGGAGGACGGTTAGCTCTCCAGGAGGATGGTTAGCTCTCTGGGAGGATGGCTCTCCAGGAGGATGGTTAGCTCTCCGGGAGAATGGTTAGCTCTCAGGGAGGACGGTTAGCTCTCCAGAAGGACAGTTAGCTCTCCGGGAGGATGGTTAGCTCTCTGGGAGGACAGTTAGCTCTCTAGGAGGACAGTTAGCGCTCTAGGAGGACGGTTAGCTCTCTAGGAGGACAGTTAGCTCTCTAGGAGGACAGTTAGCTCTCTAGGAGGATGGTTAGCTCTCTAGGAGAACAGTTGCCACTCCTACCACTACACCACGAACAGGAGCAAATACACATCACATTTATTCAAAAACCTTATTCCCTATCCGTCCCCATATTTGATTGCTATAACCATTGTCTCAGGAACAGAAACAAATTTGTCTAGAACACACAGAGAGTGTCCGACGACATGGTTCAAAACGCTTCTCCTCACCCCACTGCCTCATTCAGTCACACAATAAGATCTGAGCCCACGGTATTCCTAGTACGTTTGCGCTGCCAGGATTACAACTCTTCAATAATTACAGAGGCTGTTGTTGGTAGGGGTGGGGGGAGTGGGGGGAGATGGGAGAAGAGCTGAGAGAGAGAGTGGAGCTTAACGGCTTTAACATGTACAAAATATGTCAAGTCTGATGATTACATAGACTGATAAGGCCCGGGTGGATCTGGAGACCCATTGGTGCTTTTCTCTTCTCTTCTCCTCGCAATGTAGTTCGGTGATGTGTGTGTCTATATGTCAATCGGTCAATCACAAATCAATCCCTAGCCCCCAAACATAGAAAGGATTTCACATACAGTACCAGTCAAAAGTTTGGACACACCTACTAATTTAAGGGTTTTTCTTAATTTTGACTATTTTCTACATTGTAGAATATTAGTGAAGACATTAAAACTATGAAATAACGCATATGGAATCAAGAAGTAACCAGAAAGGTGTTAAATATATTTTAGATTCTTCAAAGTAGCCACAGTTTGACAGCTTTGCACACTCTTGGTATTCTCTCAATCAGCTTCATGAGGATTACTTATCTAACAGTCTTGAAGGAGTTCCCACATATGCTGAGCACTTGTTGGCTGCTTTTTCTTCAATTTGCAGTCCAACTGATCCCAAACCATCTCAATTGGGTTGAGGTCAGGTGATTGTGGAAACCTGCTCATCTAATGCAACACTCCATCACTCTCCTTCTTGGTCAAATTGCCCTTACACAGCCTGGAGGTGTGTTTTGGGTGATTGTCCTGTTGAAAAACAAATGATAGTCCCCCTAAGCGCAAACCAGATGGGATGGCGTATCGCTGCAGAATGCTGTGGTAGCCATACCTGTTAAGTGTGCCTTGAATTCTAAATAGATCACTGACAGTGTCACCAGCAATGCACCCTCACACCATCATACCTCCTCCTCCATGCTTCACGTGGGAACCACACATGCGGAGATCATCCGTTCACCTACTCTGCGTCTCACAAAGACACAGTGGTTGGAACCAAAAATCTCTAATTTGTACTCAAACAGTTTTCACCGGACAGTTTTCACCGGTCAAATGTTTCTTGGCCCAAGTCTCTTATTATTATTGGGCTGCAATCTGAGGTGCAGCTAATTGACGATTTCTGAGGCTGGTAACTCTAATGAACTTATCCTCTGCAGCAGAGGTAACTCTGGGTCTTCCTTTCCTGTGCCGGTCCTCATGAGAGCCAGTTTCATCATAGCTCATTGATGGTTTTTGCGACTACACTTGAAGAAACTTTCAAAGTTCTTGAAACTTTCCAGATTGACTGACCTTCATGTCTTAAAGTAATGATGGACTATTGTTTCTCTTTGCTTATTTGAGTGTTTTTTTGCGATAATATGGACTTGATCTTTCACCAAATAGGGCTATCTTCTGTATACCACCCCAACCTTGTCACAACACAACTGATTGGCTCAAATTCATTAAGATGGAAAGAAATTCCACAAATTAACTTTAAACAAGGCACACCTATTAATTGAAATGCATTCCAGATGACTACCTAATGAAGCTGGTAGAGAGATTGCCAAAAGTATGCAAACTGTCATCAATGCAAAGGATGGTTACTTTGAAGAATCTCAAATGCAAAATATATTTTGATTTGTTTAACACTTTTTTGGTTACTACATGACTCCATATGTGTTATTTCATAGTTTTGACATCTTCACTATTATTCTACAATGTAGAAAATAGTACAAATAAAGAAAAACCCTTGAATGAGTAGGTGTGTCCAAACTCTTGACTAATACTGTATATATATAATTGATATAAATATACATACAGCCCAATTGACACCAGGATCTCAATCTCAATGGTGCCCTGATACCATATTTCAATACACTTAGCTTTCTCACCACCTCTCTCTGTCACTCTATTCCTCCTCTCTCTTTCACACTATTCCTCCTCTCTCTTTCACTCTATTCCTCTCACTTTCATTCTATTCCCCCTCTCTCTTTCACTCTAATCCCTCTCTCTTTCACTCTATTCCTCTCACTTTCATTCTATTCCTACTCTCTCTTTCACTCTAATCCTCCTCTCTATTTCACTCTAATCCCTCTCTCTTTCACTCTATTCCTCTCACTTTCATTCTATTCCTACTCTCTCTTTCACTCTATTCCTCCTCTGTCTTTCACCTTTTCTTTTTTCCCCACACTCTCCCATACCCACTGACAAGATGCCTCCCGTCCTCCCTTCCCGCTCAAGCCCGGAGCCGTCTCTCGCTAGTGTTCTTCCAAAGACACAGCTAACAAGGAGCGCTACTGCCTAGCGCCAGACGACTGAATGAATTCATTATCATATCGTCTGCAGAGTCTCCTGTAACCTCTCATCTCAATATCGCTTACTAAACTGCAGTCACAATAATTCCACCATTTTCTTCACAACCGCTGTTTTCAGTCTGCCAACAACGGTAAACAGGTGTTTCACTGTAAATGAGGGGTTTTTCGTTCAGGTGGCACTCCACACTGATAGATGGCGCTTGATATTGAATGGGTGAGGGAATTTCAATACGGAGATTCTGGCTGTACATATTGCAATGTAGTCTGGTCGACACAAAACTTACATCCAAAGCTCTGTCCCCCCATGCCACAAAGAATATGGCTTTTTTTGGTGTCGTCAGCCCTTTGTAACCAACCTACAACCTAATGGTGGAGATAGGAGGTTGGTTGTTATTGTAGGTTCCTTACAAAGGGCTGACGAAGTCAACATTTGTCGAAAAAAGCTATATTCTCTGTGGTATAGGGAGGACAGAGCTATTCGATGGAGCCTGCTCCACCTAAAGAACTATAAAGTTATGGGAAATACTATTTTTTGTAATGTGTAGATGACGTAGTCATAACCGGCCCGTTCTCCAGCCTGTAGCAGGTGTGTTAACATGCAGAGCATGAGCTGCTGATAGATGCCAGCCAGGGTGGGTGGGTCTGTCTATGTGTCTGTGTGTCTTTCCCAGCCTTGAATTTAATGAACATTCGGCCTTTCATGACGGCTTTCATCATCATTCTATTGGACAGTGTCAGAAGCACTGCAGTGGCTCATCTTTAGCCGTCCATTTCACACACACACACACAAGAGGTGGGGGGAATGAAAAATTAAGTCTGGTTAGCAAGCACATGTTGCTGTGCTGGGTACAGATCAATCCTTGCTCATATCCTGGATATGATAAGATCTACTACTGCCATCTAGTGGTGAAGAGAGCTTACCATTTTTTAAATATGTTTAAAAGGATCATGACGATTTAATGGACTGTCAGTCCAACAATCACCATCTAATAGAATCATTACATTTTCCCAGCCCAACCCCCAAACCACGTGACAGGACTGCTGTTGGGGTGAAACACAGGTCCAGGATTGAGGTGTTAAAGCACAGAAGGGAGGATTTTCAGGATTAGGAACTACTAGATAAAGTATACTGGAAATAAATTCATATGGATTACATAGTTATGTACACACACACACACACAGGCATACACACACAGCCTGTCAGCACCAACTAGATTTTCAAACACTTAATGACTCCAAATTGAATAAACATGTGTTTGAAGCAGATGGTTATTCCTGTATATGTGAGCTTGTAATGTATTTCCCAATTGTCAGTGTGTGTTTTTCTCTGTGTGTGTGTGCGCGCATGTAGTGTCTGTGCGTGTGTGCGTGCCTGCGTGTGTGGTGTCTGTGCGTAAGAAGAAGAGTTTATTTGCAGAGAGGGGTGAAAGGAATGAAAGCATGTGTTAATGAAAGAAGAGTGGTGGAGGAAAGAGGTTTATGCTAATGTACCTTTGTCGTATATTCTTAAAGTGCACTCCTAAGGTTAATATAGTTACATTGAAAGTAGACCTGCTATGCCTCCTCTTCCAATCACTCTCTACCTTTCTCTATTCTCTCTCTTGCTCCTCCTCCTCCTCCCTCTCTCTCCCCAAAGTGCCCTCCTGGAGTTAGTAAACTCCACTTACAATAAGATTTGCATTTGAACATGGAGGATGTTGTTGTTGACTGGATTCAATGGTACAATGGGAGTCAGATGAGACTGAAACTTTGAGATGAGGCAAGAGAGCAACAAAATTATGCGTATAGAAGAAATTGAATTTAGATGGGTCTCTTTTTATCACACGAACGTGCACGAACGCACACACACTCCAATTCCACACACAATCCAAACCAAGAAGCTGTAAACACAGTGTAGTTGTGATAAGGTGAGAAAAAGTTTAGAAGGTTTGGAGGTAACACCTTTCAGAAAGACTGCAATTTCCCTGGAGCAAAAGAGGCATGCTGTCAGAATCCCTCCTGTGTGTGTGATTCTTTTAAAATACAAATTTGGCACAAATTCTTACATAATTAAAACATAATTAAGACTTTATTTCATTTGAACAGACTAGAAAGCTAAAACCAAGCCCCCCTCATCCACCGCACAAAAAGAGAGAGTGAAAGAAAGAAAGAGTGAAAGAGAGTAAAAGAAAAACGCACAAAAGAAAGAAAGAGAGAGAGAGGGGGGGGGGTATATCAGTTATCAGACTTTATGCCAACACTACTCTAGGATCTCTCTCACTTCTGTTCAAACTCTGAAAACAGCAATGGATAACACAACACCTGCTGTTTCTGCACTGAACAAAAATAATTGCAACAATTTCAAAGATCTTACTGAGTTAAATCAAATGTATTATAAAGCCCTTCTTGCATCAGCTGATATCTCAAAGTGATGTACAGAAACCAAGCCAAACTAAAACCCCAAACAACAAGCCATGCAGGTGTAGAAGCACAGTGGCTAGGGAAAACTCACTAGAAAGGCCAGAACCTAGGAAGAAACCTAGAGAGGAACCAGGCTATGAGGGGTGACCAGTCCTCTTCTGGCTGTGCCAGGTGGTGATTATAACAGAACCTGGCCAAGATGTTCAAATGTTCATAGATGACCAACAGGGTCAAATAATAATAATCCCAGTGGTTGTCAAGAGTGCAACAGGTCAGCACCTCAGGAGTTAGAGGCAGAGAATCCCAGTGGCGAGGGGGGAACTGGCCAGGCAGAGACAGCAAGGGCGGTACAGTTCATATAAGGAAATCAATCAATTGAAATAAATTCATTAGGCGCTCATCTATGGATTTCACATGACTGGGATTACAGATATGTATCTGTTTGTGACAGATACCTTTTTGAAAAAGGTATGGGCATGGATCAGAAAACCAGTCAGTATCTGGTGTGACCACCATTTACCTCATGCTGTTGATTGTGGCCTGTGGAATGTTGTCCCAGTCTTCCTCAATGGCTGTGCGAAGTTCCTGGATTTTGGTGGGAACTGAAACACATTGTCGTACACATTGATCCAGAGCATCCCAAACATTGGGTGGCATGTCAATGGGTGGCATGTCTGTGGAAGAACTGGGACATTTTCAACTTCCAGTAATTGTGTACAGATCCTTGCGACATTGGGCCATGCTGAAACATGAGGTGATGGCGGAGGACGAATGGCACGACAATGGCCCTCAGGAACTCGTCACGGTTTCATTGTGCATTGAAATTGCCATCGATAAAATGTAATTGTGTTTGTTGTCCATAGCTTATGCCTGACCATACCATAACCCCACCGCCATCATGGGGCACTCTGTTCACAACGTTGACATCAGTAAGGAGGTCCTGGGCTGGCGTGGTTACACGTGGTCTGCGGTTG
This sequence comes from Salvelinus namaycush, assembly GCF_016432855.1. Taxonomy (NCBI): domain Eukaryota; kingdom Metazoa; phylum Chordata; class Actinopteri; order Salmoniformes; family Salmonidae; genus Salvelinus; species Salvelinus namaycush. Next base: position 44,352,251 of record NC_052326.1, read on the forward strand.
TGAGGCCAGTTGGACGTACTGCCAAATTCTCTAAAACGATGTTGGAGGCGGCTTATGGTAGAGAAATTAACATGGAATTCTCTAGCAACAGCTCTGGTGGACATTCCTTCAGTCAGCCTGCCAATTGCATGCTCCCTCAAAACTTGAAATGTGTGCCATTGCGTCACATTGGGAATCAATAAACTATGAGCGTCCGTTGCTATATCAACGGTGTGATGGCCTAATGATTAGAATTTTGGAAATCATTACAGTGTAAATTACATTATTTTCATCATCGTTATGCAAACAAGGCTGACTTCCACAAAAATGTCACTGTTTAAACAAGTTTTGTTTAGCTAACAAAATTGAAACATTACTTTGAAATACTTTTGGGTACCTTGTTAACATTAAAACATGAAATCCATGTCCTAAACATTGCTACTTTTCAGAAATAGCAAAGAAAACGAGTAATCAACTTAACACATTAATGTTACTTACCTTACAGATCACAAAGTCAGCAAATTGCCACTCCATTCATATGCAAATCCATTTGATTCATACACTGGCTTGTCTGGCTGTCATGTTCTTATTTTAACCTGCGCTTCCCTCATCTATACTGAAGTAATATCATTTCAGTAGTCCTCTAGTATGATTCATTTTTTTCTATCTCGCATAGCTCATTAGTACACCCTACAACGATGCATCATGTGGAACAATTAAATACCATCAAAGGACACCTTACAACTTACAATGATCACCTTGTGAAACAGCTGTGAAAACCAACCTGCCAATATTTAAGATTTTAATACATAAACTTTGATATTTTTTGGTACAGTCACATGGCAATCATAGACTAAAATACTAAATTCTGGTGTGTGGAATATAGAGGAGGTGGTTGCTGTGTGGGTGGGAGGTACTGCCTGTCACTTGTTCTCAACAGGCAGCCAGTCTCGGATGGTGTACTTGAAGAGGGAGACTGCAAAGTCCAGGGACTGCTGCTCTCTTTGTTCTGAGTGTTTGCAGTGCTAGTGTTTTTAGTTAATCAGTGTATCTCACATGATGTGCCCAGTATGGTAGTTGTCTTGCTCTTTCTTAGCAGATAATGACATGACAATAACAGTAGCTGATGTAATGAAAAGTTGGAGGGTGGTTGGTAATGGAGGACATCAGGTGGATCCATGTCTGGGTGTTGGGCAGAACCCCTAGGTCCTGGAGAACAGGAGCAGAGTTAAAGGGAACAGGGTCGGAGCCAGAGACATAAACAAGCAAACACACAGGTTACACTTACTGGGAGAAAAGTTGATGGATTAGTGCAGTGTTACAAATGGGAGATATGTACTTTAACACTTTTGGAAGGTATAGCCTACCTCAAGCTGTTCCCCCTCCAACTCAGAGCACAATCAGACTGATTCGAACTCACTGGTTCTGGTGGATGGGATACCTCCTGGGGGGCTCAGACAGTCAATGATCCTAAAGTAATTTGAAGAGGTAAATTGAAGAGGTACATTTTTATAACCTCAGGATAACTACCATTTCTTGCTAATGTCAACCAAAGCTTAACATACTTTGTCTATTGGGCTTCACAGATGTGTAGGGCGTTCCATCCTGGGGATTATGTCCAAGAACCTCCCACTCCGCCTGCCCTGCATGAAGCTGAGCCCCCGGTTTGTGGGGCCGTTCAAGGTCAACGAGGTGACGTATAGGTTACAGCTTCCCAGTGACTACCGCATCTCACCATCTTTTCATGTCTCCCTTCTCCATGACTCCCTTCTCCATGACTCCCTTCTCCATGACTCCCTTCTCCATGTCTCCCTTCTCCATGTCTCCCTTCTCCATGTCTCCCTTCTCCATGACTCCCTTCTCCATGTCTCCCTTCTCGGGGCCGTCCTCCAAAGAACGATTAGCGGTCCGGGTGGCAAAGATGGAAATCACTAATGATGTTGGGATCCAGAATGTCCTCCACCGGAACCCAGCACCGCTCCTCTGGACCGTAGCCCTCCCACTCCACCAGGTACTGGTGCTTTCAGTGGCCGACCGTCCAACTGCTCCAACTGTAGAAGATTGTTGGCTTCCACCGAGGTAACCCACTTAGGTAAACCTAGGAAGACTGTAACGTAGACTCTGGGAGTCAAGAAGCAGGTGGTAAGTTTAACCCTCGCAAGGCTGCAAGCCCAGACGGCATCCCTAGCCGCGTCCTCAGAGCATGCGCAGACCAGCTGGCTGGTGTGTTTATGAACATATTCAATCAATCCTTATCCCAGTCTGCTGTTCCCACATGCTTCAAGAGGGCCACCATTGTTCCTGTTCCCAAGAAAGCGAAGGTAACTGAGCTAAATGACTATCGCCCCGTAGCACTCACTTCCGTCATCATGAAGTGCTTTGAGAGACTAGTCAAGGACCATATCACCTCCACCCTACCTGACACCCTAGAACCACTCCAATTTGCATACCGCCCCAATAGGTCCACAGACAACGCAATTGCAATCACACTGCACACTGCCCTAACCCATCTGGACAAGAGGAATACCTATGTAAGAATGCTGTTCATCGACTACAGCTCAGCATTTAACACCATAGTACCCTCCAAACTCGTCATTAATATAACAACGAATGATACAACGTAGCGAGTATCGAGTAGCGTCTCGACATGAAACACAGAAACAATACTGCCTGGGGAAAGAACCTAAGGGAGTGCCAGATAAAGGGGAGGTTAATGGAGATAATGGAGTCCAGGTGTGCCTCATGATGAAGCGCAGGTGCGCATAATGATTGATGCCAGGTGCAAGTAATGATGGTTGCCATGATCGGTGGTTAGTAAACCGGCGACGTCAAACGTCGGAGGGGAGGCATGACAGTACCCCTCCGACGCGCGGCTCCAGCCACAGGACAACGCCGGCCAGAGGGACGGCCCCGAGGACGACTGGCAGGCCGGGTGGCGAAGATGGAAATCACGGATGATGTTGAATGTCCTCCCCCGAAACCCAAAACCGCTCCTCTGGACCGTAGCCCTTCCATTCCACCAGGTACTGGAGCCGACCCCCACGACTTCGGGAGTCCAGTAGGGATCTGACGGCATAGGCGGGACCTCTCTCGATGTCCGGGGTGGAGGGGTGTCGTGGGGGACAGCATCAGCCAGGGGACCAGGAACCACTGGCCTGATAAGGGAGACATGAAAAGGTGAGATACAGTAGTCACTGGGAAGCTGTAACCTATACATCACCTCGTTGACCTTGAACGGCACAACAAACTGGGGGCTCAGCTTCTTGCAGGGCAGGCGGAGTGGGAGTTTCCTGGTAGAGATCCAGACACAATCCCCAGGATGGAACGCAGGAGTCACTGTGGTGGCGGTCTTCCTGCAGTGGCCGGTGCGCTGGTGTCTCACGTGAGCCTCGTTCCACACTTCTTCTGCATGCCTGAACCACTCATCCACCGCAGGAGCTTCGGTCTGGCCCGGGGTCCAAGGAGCCAGGGCCGGCTGAAAACCCAGAACACACTGGAAGGGAGTCAGCCAGGTGGAGGAGTGACGCAACAAATTCTTGCCGAAACTCCTCCCATGGAAGGAATTGGGACCACTGTCCCTGCCGGTCCTGTCAGTGACTCCTCAGGAACTTCCCCAGCTCCTGGTTTATACTCTCCACCTTCCCGTTAGACTGAGGCCAATGCCCAGAAGTGAGGCTGACCATGACCCCAAGCTTCTCCATAAAGGCTCTTCCTACCCATGATGTGAATTGGGGGTCACGGTCGGAGACAATGTCCTCCGGAAGACCATAATGCAGGAAGACCTGCTGGAACAGCAGTAGGGAGACCAGAGAGAAGGATGAAACGACAGGATTTGAAAAATCTATCCACAACCACCAAAATGGTGGTGAAACCGTCAGAGGGGAGATCAGTGATAAAGTCAATGGATAGATGAGACCAGGGACGCTGAGGCACGGGAAGGAGTTTCTCTGCTGGAGCATGCCGGGAGGATTTGGTTTGAGCACATACGGAACATGAGTTGATGTAGCGAATAACGTCCTGCGCCAAGGTACGCCACCAATACTTCTCGCAGATAGATTGAGTAGTATAAGAAATACCTGGATCTCCAGCGACGACAGCTGTGTGCGCCCAGGTCAGCAACCCATCCCTTAACCCCATGGGAACGTAGATGCACTCAGGAGGACAGGTAGTGGGTGCAGGCTCCCTCTCCAGAGCCTGGCGAATGTCCACATCTACATCCCAGACCACAGGGGCTACGACTCGAGAGGAAGGGTTTATGGATACATTCTGGACAGCAGCCTCTCCCGAATCGTGGAGACGGAACAGGGCATCGGCGTTCTTTGAACCTGGGCGATAGGTTAGCGTGAGGTCAAATCTCGTAAAGAAAAGAGCCCACCTTGCTTCGTGTGGATTCAGCCTCCTCGCTGTCCGTATGTACCTCAGGTTCCGATGGTCGGTGAGGATGACGAATGGGTCCTTGGCGCCCTGCAACCTTGGACCTCTCGGTAGTGGGGGCTCCCATCTGGTGCACAAAGTAGAGGGAGCACTGTATGGGCTGGCTCGCTGGGTCGACTGGTGGTAGAGTACCCTCCAGTAGTTGAAGGCAACGCGTCTCAGGTATGTTCGAGACGTTGAACACTGTGAAGAACCTCTTCCATAGCCGTCCCCAGTTGTGCCAGCTGGTCTTGGTGTTGATAAAGTAGATATCCTTGCTCGTCGACCATCTGGGAGATGTTCTGATTTCCTGCTGCTTCCATTTTGTGAGGCAGTATGGTAGGTTGTAGGTTTAATATAACAAAGAACACGGAACGATACAACGCAGGAGTAGCGTCTTGACATGAAACACAGAAACAATACTACCTGGGGAAAGAACCTAAAGGAGTGCCAAATAAAGGAGTAATAAATGAGTGAGGTAATGGAGTCCAGGTGTGCCTCATGATGAAGCGTAGGTGTGCGTAATGATAGTTGCCAGGACTGGAGGTTAGTACAGTAAACCGGCGAAGTCGAACACCGGGGGGGAGGAGAGGGATTAGACGTGACAAAGAGAAAAATATGTGTTAGGGAAACTAAAACTAGCTTCAGGGTATTTTGTGTGCAAATGCAAATAGTTATTATCTGAGATTTTTTATATTCACTTTAACAGATGGTGACCCCAGCTAGGAGCGAAAAAGCAGCAAGGTTTCCCAGGTCTCGCCTTCCTTTCGTCCTTCTTCCAAACCAAGTAATTTGCCTGGATGTCGTAGCACTTGGTCCCCTTCTTGATTCTGCTCCGGTAGCTCCCCTTCAGTTTCTCCTGAGTCATGTCGATGTTCAGTCTCACCTTGATTGATAACAGGAATAAATGCAGTTATATTTCATATTACAAATACATTCTCTCAAGTACCAATCATCCTTTTCTGTCTTTTCATTGTATTTCAAATGTTTTCTTTTGTTTTCTTTAAAGTGTATTTAATAATTTGTCTCAAATCCCTGATATTATTTCATAAACATATCAAAAATACATCAATTCACACATCAAAAATATTAAATTCCAAACCAATTCACATCCTAGAATTCTTTACATTTATACCCCAAACACATTTACTCTTAACTTTAAATGACCTGTTTAGGTTATAATTATGTAACGTTAGTTGACTGTAGTGGACCCGGAGCTAGCCAAAAGCAAACATTTACAGTACAACAATTACAAAGATCTTAAACATCACAGTTACAACATTACATTCTCTTAATACTTATTGGATATTGTCAGGAGTGTCTTTTAAAAAATGTTCAGGAGTTAACCATTTGTTTTTTTCTTGATCAAAGGAATGCACCGCCATCATTTCATTTTACACTCGACATGCTTTTTCTGTCTAGTACAAAGTTATACAATTACTATGTTGTTCAAAACCATTACATGTGGTATTCAGTGTATTTTTGCACTTTACTGACCTGTAACGCATGATAAATGATGAAACAGGAAAAAGTGGCTTCTCTTTCAAAGGTACTCTCAATTATGAGAACACAGGGACAGGATCGCATAATATATAGTCCCAGTGCAAAGCGAATGTCAGCAGTAGTAGAAATGCATTGCAATGGCAAAACCTTGGAGGACTGACATTCCAGTAAATGTATTCTTCCCCAATACAAAGAAACAATACATAAACACAAATGTGACAAGACATTTTGTGTGCGTCACATATACAATTGCATTGTTTGCTTTAGTCAACAGCTGCGACTCCTGTCCATACTAGGTGGAGGCCGGGATGCTGCTGTTGTGTGCAGGCCGGGATGCTGCTGTTGTGTGCAGGCCGGGATGCTGCTGTTGTGTGCAGGCCTGGATGCTGCTGTTGTGTGCAGGCCTGGATGCTGCTGTTGTGTGCAGGCCTGGATGCTGCTGTTGTGTGCAGGCCTGGATGCTGCTGTTGTGTGCAGGCCGGGATGCTGCTGTTGTGTGCAGGCCGGGATGCTGCTGTTGTGTGCAGGCCGGGATGCTGCTGTTGTGTGCAGGCCTGGATGCTGCTGTTGTGTGCAGGCCTGGATGCTGCTGTTGTGTGCAGGCCTGGATGCTGCTGTTGTGTGCAGGCCTGGATGCTGCTGTTGTGTGCAGGCCTGGATGCTGCTGTTGTGTGCAGGCCTGGATGCTGCTGTTGTGTGCAGGCCTGGATGCTGCTGTTGTGTGCAGGCCTGGATGCTGCTGTTGTGTGCAGGCCTGGAAGCTGCTGTTGTATGCAGGCCTGGATGCTGCTGTTGTGTGCAAAGAGAATTACCTTCAGGTTGTTCTCCCATCCTTCCTGGTACCAATCAAGGGACTTGTCCATGGCAGTCTTGAGGGTCTGGTTGGTCCATTCACCAAACCTGGAAGGGGTAGGAAAGCGATATCTATTGACAATGTAAGATATTGAAATGTCTGATTATGTACCGTGGAAAAACGAAAACAAATTGTATAAAATAAGTAAACCATACCATTGGTGATATAACATCCGTACCTTGATCCACACACACACGCGCTATAATATTAAACTCTGCTGTGGTCAAATAAAGCAACCACTACAAAACAATTCATCAGGGCAAAATTTGAATTGGGACACTTACCGATCATGTGCCATGGTGAAACAACTTTGATGGGCTTCAGCTCCGGCACAACAGTCTTCACCCTCTCAAACGTCTGGCAGGCTAGACAGGTACTGACCTTTAAGCAAAAAGTGACAAATTGAAACATTGTGTGCTCTCTGATATGACATTCATTGAAATCATAATAATTTCAGATATAATAGAATGTGATTGATAAACAAAAGGTTATTTCACTTGCCCAGCTGTCCACCTCCTTGACAATTCCCGTCAGAAGAAGCGTAGGATGATTTTGGCAATCATGCGCTTCACTCCGAAATGGCCTGCATGCATCTCGGTCAGCACGACCTCCTTCTCCTCCTCAGTAAAAATCACCCTCCTGTGTGACTGGCCACCCTTCCCCCATAGGTACATATGATTGCCTAACAGGTTTGGTAGAGAAGAGTTGTTGAAATACACAAGTCTAAGTACATTTGCACTGCTGTCTTTCTCTCTCTCTGTCTGTCTTCCACTCTCTTCCCACCCCTCTGTGTCTGTCTAGCGAAGACACCTAGTTGAGGCCATTTGGAATTACCATAATTGCTTACACCTATCCATTTGATTCATCAGGTTTAATTATAGCTAAATACCTCAATATGACAGACATTTCACTATATCAGCGGAGAACGGTTCATAATAATGTCTGGAATGGAGTCAATGCAATAAACCACTTTGATACCATTCCATTTACTTCATTCCAGACATTATTATGACCCGTCCTCCCCTCAGCAGCCTCCACTGAAATACATGTATAGCTAGAAAATGTAGATGTCCAACTAGATAGAAAATGGTTGTTGAAAAATTATTTTACATAGCTAAATCCTTCCAGTTATCTAACAGAAGTTAACTGCGTAACATTACCCTGAACTGTGAATTTCTCTTAATGTTCCCGCCTCTTGTCGAGATCAATGGTCCCATCATAGTACTTTTCCTGGTTGGACAGATATATGAAAATCTCCCCGAGAGATGCCATTGAAGTCCAAGCTACATACAAACAGAAAGCTACAATAACAGTTACATGCTGACCAGACCAGACACGTCGCATGCGCGAGCGTTGCAAAATAAATGTAGAAATCCATGTTATTCAATTATTGCACCCACACTGCTCGGGCGCACCAACGAGTGTCTGCGTTGCCAGCGGGGTGGCTGAGGACAATGTACTATGACAGCACCACTGATCTCGACAAGAGGCGGAACATTCAGAGAAATTCACAGTTCAGGGTAATGTTAAGCAGTTAACTTCTCCAAATGCACACTTACAAACAGTATTAACTTGTCATACATTTTTTACAAAATAAACAAGACAATCAACGGAGACCGTGGAGACTCATTCCAATACAACGTCATTCAGGTTGGTAGCAAAACCAATGAAAACACAACCAGAATACCTTCATTCAATATATACATCCATTTTGGGAATTCTATTAATGATCTACACCCACTGATTCATACAGAAACGCCTCATGAGCTTAGTTCAACTGTCGTACCCCATCAGAACCCAAAATATAAGCTTGTATTACTCCAATGTTTGTAAAACAATTGTATAGCCATGGTTAGAACTATAATTTTGATATCATGGATGGTCAGTCCTTGCATCAAGGGGCGCAACTTTCACTGGGGACGGGGACATTCTGAAATTGCATTATTGTCCCCCCCAGTTTTAACATTAGAATGTGATACAAACGAGGCAACAGTGTGCTTCAGGACCAGTGTTTATCTGACTGGATACAGCAACAACAACAAAATGTATATATCTATATTATGCCCCCCCCCCCCCCCCCCCCCCCCCCCCCCCCCCACTTCTAAAACCAAAGTTGTGCCCCTGCTTGCATCAATAGCTCTGTCTATGAATTTGAATGTGGTTACATTTCTCCAGGCCCATCCCTCAGCTTTTTACCAAATCAGAGGTGGGGTGACTGCTTTGTTATTGTTTCAATTAAGGATAGTAACTTTAAAAACCCTCACTAAAAGAAGCTAGGAAACAAATCAACTGGGAGATAGGACACACACACACACACACACAAGATGGCGTAGCAGTGTAGGCGTGTTTTGTTTCGTCCTCTCGTGTACTTTTGTATTTTTCGTATTTTTTGTATATATATTTTTTTTTAAATCTATCTCTTTTCGATTTTTAATTCGATTATACCTTCCGGTAACCTACCTCACCCAATGTGATACGGAATCGCTATTATTTTTTAACTTTTTTAACTTTGGAACACATTCAAGAACCCCCAGTAGCTAACCAGCTACAAGCTATTTAGTCATTTTTAGCCACTGCTAGCAGCTTTTACCTTCTGCACAGACACCAGCCCTGTTATTAGCCTGGATATTACTCACCAATTTACCAGCATCGGACTGTCTCTCCACAACAACGCCGGATTCCTGCCGTAATCCCTGAGCCACTACTTCTGATCCTCACAGCTAGCTTGCAGCTAGCGCCACTGCCACGAAGCTAGCACCAGTTAGCAAACAAAATTCTACAATACCTCTTTCGCCATCTGGCTTGGATTCTCTGTCGACACGGCGCCCCGCCGCACCACCACGTCTGGTCTGCCGACAAATACCCCATTCGCTGTGCCCTCAACCGGCCTCCGTCTGAGCAGACCACCCCCGGGCTACTAACTTTAAACGCCGCGTGCTAGCGTAGTGGCGGCTTCCCTGCTCCATCTACGGCTGCCCCCCGGACACTATAATCACTTGGCTACATAGCTGATGCCTGCTGGACTGTCCATTAATTCACGGTACTCCATTCTGTTTATTTGTGTTTTATCTGTCGGCTCTGTGTTTTAACTCAGGCTCTGTGTGTAGTTAATCCGACCCTCTCTGCCTAGTCATCGCCATTTTACCTGCTGTTGCTGTGTTAGCTGACTAGCTGCTGATATCTCACCTGTTGTTTTAGCTAGCTCTCCCAATCAAGACCTGCAATTACTTTATGCCTTACTGTATGTCTCTCTCAAATATCAATATGCCTTGTATACTGTTGTTCAGGCTAGTTATCATTCTTTTGGTTTGCAATGGAGCCCGTAGTTCCACTCCCCGTACCTCTGATACCTCCTTTGTCCCACCTCCCACACATGCGGTGACCTCACCCATTGAGACCAGCATGTCCAGAGATACAACCTCTCTTATCATCACCCAGTGCCTGGGCTTGCCTCCGCTGTACCCGTGCCCCACCATACCCCTGTCTGCACATTATGCCCAGAATCTATTCTACCACGCCCATAAATCTGCTCCTTTTATTCCTTGTCCCCAACGCTCTAGGCGACCAGTTTTGATAGCCTTTAGCCGCACCCTCATCCTACTACTCCTCTGTTCCTCGGGTGATGTGGAGGTAAACCCAGGCCCTGCATGTCCCCAGGCACCCTCATTTGTTGACTTCTGTGATCGAAAAAGCCTTGGTCTCATGCATGTCAACATCAGAAGCCTCCTCCCTAAGTTTGTCTTACTCACCGCTTTAGCACACTCTGCCAACCCTGATGTCCTTGCCGTGTCTGAATCCTGGCTTAGGAAGGCCACTAAAAATTCTGAGATTTCCATACCCAACTATAACACTTTCCGTCAAGATAGAACTGCCAAAGGGGAAGGAGTTGCAATCTACTGCAGAGATAGCCTGCAAAGTTCTGTCATACTTTCCAGGTCTATGCCTAAACAGTTCGAACTTCTAATTTTAAAAATTAATCTCTCCAGAAATAAGTCTCTCACTGTTGCCGCCTGCTACCGACCCCCCTCAGCTCCCAGCTGTGCCCTGGACACCATCTGTGAATTGATCGCCCCCCATCTAGCTTCAGAGTTTGTTCTGTTAGGTGACCTAAACTGGGATATGCTTAACACCCCAGCAGTCCTACAATCTAAGCTAGATGCCCTCAATCTCACACAAATCATCAAGGAACCCACCAGGTACAACCCTAAATCCGTAAACATGGGCACCCTAATAGACATTATCCTGACCAACTTGCCCTCCAAATACACCTCTGCTGTCTTCAATCAAGATCTCAGCGATCACTGCCTCATTGCCTGTATCCGCTACGGGTCCGCGGTCAAACGACCACCCCTCATCACTGTCAAACGCTCCCTAAAACACTTCTGCGAGCAGGCCTTTCTAATCGACCTGGCCCGGGTACCCTGGAAGGATATTGACCTCATCCCGTCAGTTGAGGATGCCTGGTCATTCTTTAAAAGTTACTTCCTCACCATATTAGACAAGCATGCTCCGTTCAAAAAATGCAGAACTAAGAACAGATATAGCCCTTGCTTCACTCCAGACCTGACTGCCCTCGACCAGCACAAAAATATCCTGTGGCGAACTGCAATAGCATCGAAGAGTCCCCGCGATATGCAACTGTTCAGGGAAGTCAGGAACCAATATACGCAGTCAGTCAGGAAAGCAAAGGCCAGCTTTTTCAAGCAGAAATCCTTGCATCCTGTAGCTCTAACTCCAAAAAGTTCTGGGATACTGTAAAGTCCATGGAGAACAAGAGCACCTCCTCCCAGCTGCCCACTGCACTGAGGCTAGGTAACACGGTCACCACCGATAAATCCGTGATAATCGAAAACTCCAACAAGCATTTCTCAACGGCTGGCCATGCCTTCCTCCTGGCGACTCCAACCTTGGCCAACAACTCCGCCCCCCCCCCCCCCCCCCCGCTGCTACTCGCCCAAGCCTCCCCAGCTTCTCCTTTACCCAAATCAAGATAGCAGATGTTCTGAAAGAGCTGCAAAACCTGGACCCATACAAATCAGCTGGGCTTGACAATCTGGACCCCCTATTTCTGAAACTGTCCGCCGTCATTGTCGCACCCCCTATTACCAGCCTGTTTAACCTCTCCTTCGTATCATCTGAGATCCCCAAGGATTGGAAAGCTGCCGCGGTCATCCCCCTCTTCAAAGGGGGAGACACCCTGGACCCAAACTGTTACAGACCTATATCCATCCTGCCCTGCCTATCTAAGGTCTTCGAAAGCCAAGTCAACAAACAGATCACTGACCATCTCGAATCCCACCGTACCTTCTCCGCTGTGCAATCCGGTTTCCGAGTCGGTCATGGGTGCACCTCAGCCACGCTCAAGGTACTAAACGATATCATAACCGCCATCGATAAAAGACAGTACTGTGCAGCCGTCTTCATCGACCTGGCCAAGGCTTTCGACTCTGTAAATCACCATATTCTTATCGGCAGACTCAGTAGCCTCGGTTTTTCTAATGACTGCCTTGCCTGGTTCACCAACTACTTTGCAGACAGAGTTCAGTGTGTCAAATCGGAGGGCATGTTGTCCGGTCCTCTGGCAGTCTCTATGGGGGTACCACAGGGTTCAATTCTCGGGCCGACTGTTTTCTCTGTATATATCAATGATGTTGCTCTTGCTGCGGGCGATTCCCTGATCCACCTCTACGCAGATGACACCATTCTGTATACTTCTGGGCCTTCCTTGGACACTGTGCTATCTAACCTGCAAACGAGCTTCAATGCCATACAACACTCCTTCCGTGGCCTCCAACTGCTCTTAAACGCTAGTAAAACCAAATGCATGCTTTTCAACCGTTCGCTGCCTGCACCCGCACGCCCGACTAGCATCACTACCCTGGACGGTTCCGACCTAGAATATGTGGACATCTATAAGTACCTAGGTGTCTGGCTAGACTGCAAACTCTCCTTCCAGACTCATATCAAACATCTCCAATCCAAAATCAAATCTAGAGTCGGCTTTCTATTTCGCAACAAAGCCTCCTTCACTCACGCCGCGAAACTTACCCTAGTAAAACTGACTATCCTACCGATCCTTGACTTCGGCGATGTCATCTACAAAATAGCTTCCAATACTCTACTCAGCAAACTGGATGCAGTTTATCACAGTGCCATCCGTTTTGTCACCAAAGCCCCATATACTACCCACCACTGCGACCTGTATGCCCTAGTCGGCTGGCCCTTGCTACATGTTCGTCGTCAGACCCACTGGCTCCAGGTCATCTACAAGGCTATGCTAGGTAAAGTGCCGCCTTATCTCAGTTCACTGGTCACGATGGCTACACCCACCCGTAGCACGCGCTCCAGCCGGTGTATCTCACTGATCATTCCTAAAGCCAAAACCTCATTTGGCCGCCTTTCCTTCCAGTTCTCTGCTGCCTGCGACTGGAACGAATTGCAAAAATCTCTGAAGTTGGAGACTTTTATCTCCCTCAACAACTTTAAACATCTGCTATCTGAGCAGCTAACCGATCGCTGCAGCTGTACATAGTCCATCGGTATATAGCCCACCCAATTTACCTACCTCACCCCCATACTGCTTTTATTTATTTACTTTTCTGCTCTTTTGCACACCAGTATCTCTACTTGCACATGATCATCTGATGATTTATCACTCCAGTGTTAATCTGCTAAATTGTAATTATTCGATTTATTGCCTACCTCCTCATGCCTTTTGCACACATTGTATATAGATTCTCTTTTTTTCTACCATGTTATTGACTTGTTTATTGTTTACTCCATGTGTAACTCTGTGTTGTTGTCTGTTCACACTGCTATGCTTTATCTTGGCCAGGTCGCAGTTGTAAATGAGAACTTGTTCTCAACTAGCCTACCTGGTTAAATAAAGGTGAAATAAAAAAATAAAATAAAATAAAACAGTGACATAACCAGCAAAGGAGTCAGATAGCTACCAGAAGCAGTTCGACGGACTGCAAATACTGCTACACAATGGAAATGTATCATGCATTCTACACACACACACACACACACACACACACACACACACACACACACACACACACACACACACACACACACACACACACACACACACACACACACACACACACACACACACACACACACACACACACACCTCGCAAGAACTTTGTCCAGAGCATGGCAAACCCCAGACAAAAGTGTCAGTGATGAGACTCCAACAGTCAAGCAGAGAACAGCTGCTGTGTGTTGTAGAATATACCTACCCTATCCACACAGATAACTACAAGTACTATTGACTTCAATACAGTGTTTTATCAGAAATATGCTTATTGGCTGGAAAGAACATGTTAACAAAGTATGACTCATCTGTTGTGGTCAAGGTATTTCACATGCCAAACTGTGATTTAATTTTCTAGCCAGCAGAGGGCACTGTTTACTATCGCTCCATAGCACTCACTACTGTCATCATGAAGTGCTTTCAGAGGCTAGCTAAGGATCATTTCACCTCCATCTTGCTCGACACCCTAGACCCACTATAATTTGCATACCGCCCCAACAGATCCACAGATGACGAAATTGCCATCGAACTGCACACTGCCCTATCCCATCTGGACAAGAGGAATACCTGTGTAAGAATGATCATTGATTACAGTTCAGCCTTCAATAACATGGTGCCCTCCAAGCTCATCACTAAGCTCGGAGCCCTGGTTCTGAACCCCTTCCTATGCAATTGGATCCTAGACTTCCTGACGGGCCGACCCCAGGTGGTGAGGGTAAGCAACAACACCTCTGCTACACTGATCCTCAACGGGGGGGGAGGCACACAAGGGTGCATGCTCAGCCCCCTCCGGTACTCCCTATTCACCCATGACTGTGTGGCAACGTACATCTCCAACTCAATCACCACAAAACAGTGGTAGGCCTGATTACCAACAATGACGAGACAGCCTACAGGGAGGTGGTGTGAGCCCTGGCAAAGTGGTGTCAGGAAAATAGTTCCCTTAACGTCAACAAAATGAAGGAGCTGATCGTGGACTACAGGAGACAGCAGAGAGGAGCCGCAGTGGAGAGGGTGAAAAGCATCAAGTTCCTCGGTGTGTACTTCACTGACGACCTGAAATGTTCCACTCACAGAGACAGTGTGGTGAAGAAGACACAACAGCCCCTCTTCAACCTCAGGAGGCTGAATAAATGTGGCTTGGCCCCCCAAGCCATGGCCTGTTCACCCCGAAACAATCTAGAAGGAGACAGTACAGGTGCATCAAAGCTGGGACTGAGAGACTGAGAAACAGCTTTTATCTCCAGCTAGTACCCTGCCCTGAACTTTAGTCACTGTCACTAGCCGGCTACCACCCGGTGGCTACCAACCATGCACCATAGAGACTGCTGCTCCGTGTACATAGTCATTGAACACTGGTCACTTTGATAATGTTAACATACTGTTTTACCCACTTCATATGTTTGTACTGTATTCTAGTCAAGGCTCATCCTATATAACTACTACTGTACATATCTTTTCATATACTGTCCATAATGTCTATACACACCATTATATACATGTATATTCTGGACTCTGACATTGCTCATTTTAATATTTCCATATTTCTAATTCCTTTATTTCTATTTCTGGGATTTGTGTGTATTGTAAGGTATTTCTGCACTGTTGGAGCTAGGAACGTAGGCATTTCTCTACACCTGCGATAACATTAGCAAAATACGAGTCCAGGCTCTGTCGCAGCCGGCCGCGACCGGAAGACCCATGGGGCGTCACACAATTGGCCCAACGTTGTCCGGGTTAGGGGACGGTTTGGCCGGCAGGGATGTCCTTGTCCCATCGTGCTTTAGTGACTCCTGTGGCAGGCCGGGCGCATGCACGCTGACACAGTTGCCAGGTGTACGGTGTTTCCTCCAACACATTGGTGTGGCTGGCTTCCGGGTTAAGCGGGCATTGTGTCAAGAAGCAGTGTATCTTGGTTGGGCTTTGTTTCGGAGGACGCACAGCTCTCGACCTTTGCCTCTCCCAAGTCTGTACGGGAGTTGCAGTGATGAGACAAGGCTAACTACCAATTGGATACTAGAGGTCGACCGATTAATCGGAATGGCGGATTAATTAGGGCCGATTTCAAGTTTTCATAACAATCGGTAATCGGCATTTTTGGACGATTATATTGCAATCCACGAGTAGACTACGTGGCAGGCTGACCACCTGTTGTGCGAATGCAGGCAGCAAGGAGCCATGGTAAGTTGCTAGCTAGCATTACATTTATCTTATAATAAACAATCCATCTTAACATAATCTCTAGTTAACTCCACATGGTTGATGATATTACTAGTTTAACTAGCTTGTCCTGCGTTGCATATAATCAATGCGGTGCCTGAAATTGTGTCACTTCTCTTGCGTTCAGTGTAAGCAGAGTCAGGGTATATGCAGCAGTTTGGGCTGCCTGGCTCGTTGCGTTCAGTGTAAGCAGAGTCAGGGTATATGCAGCAGTTTGGGCCGCCTGGCTCGTTGCGTTCAGTGTAAGCAGAGTCAGGGTATATGCAGCAGTTTGGGCCGCCTGGCTCGTTGCGTTCAGTGTAAGCAGAGTCAGGGTATATGCAGCAGTTTGGGCCGCCTGGCTCGTTGCGTTCAGTGTAAGCCGAGTCAGGGTATATATGCAGCAGTTTGGGTCGCCTGGCTCGTTGCGTTCAGTGTAAGCAGAGTCAGGGTATATATGCAGCAGTTTGGGTCGCCTGGCTCGTTGCGTTCAGTGTAAGCAGAGTCAGGGTATATATGCAGCAGTTTGGGTCGCCTGGCTCGTTGCGTTCAGTGTAAGCAGAGTCAGGGTATATATGCAGCAGTTTGGGTCGCCTGGCTCGTTGCGTTCAGTGTAAGCAGAGTCAGGGTATATATGCAGCAGTTTGGGTCGCCTGGCTCGTTGCGTTCAGTGTAAGCAGAGTCAGGGTATATATGCAGCAGTTTGGGTCGCCTGGCTCGTTGCGTTCAGTGTAAGCAGAGTCAGGGTATATATGCAGCAGTTTGGGTCGCCTGGCTCGTTGCAGACTGTAATAAATTTGCCAGAATTTTACATAATTATGACATGACATTGAAGGTTGTGCAATGTAACAGCAATATTTAGACTTAGTGTTGCCACCCGTTTGATAAAATACAAAACGGCTCCATATTTCACTGAAGTGAATAAACGTTTTGTTTTCGAAATGATAGTTTCCGGATTTGACCATATTAATGACCTAGGGCTCGTATTTCTGTGTGATTATATATTATAATTAAGTCTATGATTTGATATTTGATAGAGCAGTCTGACTGAGCAGTGGTAGGCAGCAGCAGGCTCGTAAGCATTCATTCAAACCGCACTTTCCTCCATTTGCCAGCAGCTTTTCGCAATGCTTGAAGCACAGCACTGTTTATGACTTCAAGCCTATCAACTCCCGAGATTAGGCTGGCAATACTATAGTGCCTATAAGAACATCCAATAGTCAAAGGTATATGAAATACAAATGGTATAGAGAAATAGTCCTATAATAACTACAACCTAAAACTTCGTAACTGGGAATATTGAAGATTAATGTTAAAAGGAACAACCAGCTTTCATATGTTCTTATGTTCTGAGCAAGGAACTTAAACGTTAGCTTTTTTACATGGCACATATTGCACTTTTACTTTCTTCTCCAACACTGTGTTTTTGCATTATTTAAACCAAATTGAACAGGTTTCATTATTTATTTGAGACTAAATTGATTTTATTTATGTATTATATTAAGTTAAAATAAAAAGTGTTCATTCAGTATTGTTGTAATTGTCATTGTTACAAAGATATATATAAAATTGGCTGATTAATCGGTATCAGCTTTTTTTGGTCCTCCAATAATCGGTATTGGTATTGAAAAATCATAAAATTCGATACCCCCGAATTGGGGAGAAAACGGGCTAAACATTTTTATTAAACATTTTAAAATAAAATGTGTACGTGAACAATACAATTTTATTATCAGAAAATGTTTATCTGAAAAAGGGCTGTTGCTAATCAAGCTAGTTTTCTTTTCTACCTCACTTTGCTAATACCACTGCTTGACTTGGGCAGGAGCTGAGTACTGGCACCTCAAAGTTCTACTGCTTGAGCTCCTGAATATTAGCTTGAAAGTATAAATCAGTAGCGGATTTAGGTACGGGCGACATGGGCCAGGGCGCTATACAAGCTAGAACCACCACATACACTTGAAACAAATAGCCAAACCGAAAATTGCATACAAAAATGCTTTCAGCTACTAAGATCCGTGAAATGTAGGCTAAACTGATAACGGAGTGAACTAGCAAGCAAGTCACAGCAATGAAAAACGCTAAGTGGTGAGAATTCTGGCGCTGGGGGAGGGGGGGAGATTTTCTGCACCCAAAATGAGTACTGGAACCTATTTCAGGCTAATACGCTGTAATCTTTATGATGTAACTGTGGCATTTCCATTGACATACTCAGGTATTACAATTGACACCATTATACTATTTCTATAAGAGTAACGAGCACGCACTCACTTATTATTTGGACATAAGAATGTCTTTAATTTCTATGATAACGGAGTGATAAATGTGGAAGTGAGACATGTCCCTAAAGTAGCTGTAGAGGGCAGCAGAGAGGAACCCACTGACTCACCAGTTTGGCTTTCATCAGGCCATCATGGGTCCTGCCCTTCTCAGGTTTTCGTGGGCCTCCCCTTTCCCCCCTGCTGAGGTTGTTGCTGCTGCTGCCTGGCACACTGCTGCACCTCTCTCCCCCTCTGCCAGCCGAGACAGTTGCTCCTGAACCTGGACATGCTCCCGCTCAAACCTACACACAGGACATATGACACACGTGAAAAACACAGCACATGTGACAGTGAAGATCTGTAGAGCAGGGGTGACCAACCTTCCTTTTTTTGTGATTAATTGTTTATTGATTTGAGGAACAGGGGAAAACACAACACAAAAACACGTAAAATGAAAAACAAAGGATGACCACTAACGTAACAGCACCATATTTTGATGACAGTAGATAGGTTTCCATCCAATTGGCTACAGACTTTCATGCGAATATTCTAAAATCAGCATAAAGAAAATATTCAGCCAGTGATGAGTTTCCACCAAACAGATTTGTTGTGGATAGAAATCAGTGTGTGATGGTGTAGTGCACACAAAATGTACTTTTTAGCTAAAGTTTTCATGTACCGAATAAAAATGTAAATTTCTTTGTGTTTATAGCATTTTCAACTCTACCGATAGTTTTGTGACAAACTGTTGCATTAAATAGCAAATGTGCTTACTGTGGTCTTGGCACGTGTACTCTAGCCAACAGCTGGCAGACACAGTGTGGGTAGGCAAGTCTAAGCGATTATTATTATTATGGATAAGCGCGAGAACATTTGTATTTGTCTGTTGGCATTTAGAAAATTGTACCGAAACTTCCTGTTTCCATCACAGCTGTTGTGTTTTTTTTATACGGTATAACTTTACTCACATAAAAACTGGTTGGAAACATGGGTTGTGAGCAAATCTCAAATATACACCCATTTCCTATGTAGGGCAGCACTTTTGTCCTGGGCCCGCTTTCACTAAGCTTCCCAGAGTTAGAGTCATGATCCAGGATCAGTTTAGCCTTTCAACCCATAATGAATAAGAGGGGGAGCTTGATCCTAGATCAGCAGTTCCACTGAGACTCCCCGTGAACACAGGCCCAGGTCAAAAGCACCCTAGTAGACTACGTAGGGAATAGGGAACCATTTGGAACATTTACAAGTTAAAAACAGCCATCACCATCACCTTATTTAATCCCTGAACAGTAGCAGACCTAACTTAATGTGTTCCTCACTTATAGTTGATTTAAAAGACTGTCAATCTCCAATGATATCATAGTAAAGTTCAGAACATTACTGATATACTGAGTGGCAAATTAGGATTCATTTTTCATTGTTTAGTCAATAACATAAAGGACAAACGTGGGGCTTGTTTCCCGGACATCTCCATTAAGAATCTCCATTGATCATCCTTTTTAGTCTAGGACTAGGCTTAATCTGTGTCCGGGAAACCGACCCATATACAGTTGAAGTCGGAAGATGACCTACACATAGGTTGGAGTCATTAAAACTCGTTTTTCAACCACTCCACAAATTTCTTGTTAAAACTTCTCTAGTGTATGTGGGACGGTAGCGTCCCACCTCGTCAACAGCCAGTGAAACTGCAGGACGCCAAATTCAAAACAACAGAAATCCCAGAATTTAAATTCCTCAAACATACAAGTATTTTACACCATTTTAAAGATACACTTGTTGTAAATCCAGCCAAAGTGTCCGATTTCAAAAAGGTTTTACGACGAAAGCACACCAAACGATTATGTTAGGTATGAGCCAAGTCACAGAAAAAGACAGCCATTTTTCCAGCCAAAGAGAGCAGTAACAAAAAGCAGAAATAGAGATAAAATTAATCACTAACCTTTGATGATCTTCATCAGATGACACTCATAGGACTTCATGTTACACAATACATGTATGTTTTGTTTGGTAAAGTTCATATTTATATCCAAAAATCTGAGTTTAGACGGGACGCTACTGTCTCACTTGGCAAAAAGCCTGAGAAAATGCAGAGCGCCAAATTAAAATTAATTACTATGAAAATTACTATAAAATCAAACTTTCATTAAATCACACATGAAAGATACCAAATTAAAGCTACACTGGTTGTGAATCCAGCCAACATGTCAGAATTCAAATAGGCTTTTCGGCGAAAGCACACGATGCTATTACCTGAGCGTAGCACCATTGTAAACAAAGAGAGATACGCATATTTCAAGCCTGCAGGCGCGACACAAAACGCAGAAATAAAAATATCATTCATGCCTTACCTTTGACGAGCTTCTGTTGTTGGCACTCCAATATGTCCCATAAACATCACAAATGGTCCTTTTGTTCAATTAATTCCGTCGATATATATCCAAAATGTCAATTTATTTGGCGCGTTTGATCCAGAAAAACACAGGTTCCAACTTGCTTAAATGTGACGACAAAATATCTCAAAGGTAAACTTTGCCAAAAAATTTCAAACTACTTTTGTAATACAACTTTAGGTATTTTTTAATGTTAATAATCGATAAAATTGAAGACGGGATGATCTGTGTTCAATACAGGATTAAAACCAACTAAAGCCAGCTTTCTCTTCACACGCTTCGATCCAACAGGAAACCTAGAGTGACTCGACTTCAAGATGGCCGTACTTCTTCATTACACAAAAGAATAACCTCAACCAATTTCTCAGGACTGTTGACATCAAGTGGAAGCCATAGGAACTGCAAGCAGGTCACTTAGAAATCTGGTTTCCCAATGAAACCTCATTGAAAAGAGAGTGACCTCAAAAATTTTTTATTCGGAATGGTTTGTCCTCGGGGTTTCGCCTGCTAAATAAGTTCTGTTATTCTCACAGACATGATTCAAACAGTTTTAGAAACTTCAGAGTGTTTTCTATCCAAATCTAACAATATGCATATCTTATCTTCTGGGGATGAGTAGCTGGCAGTTGAATTCGGGTATGCTTTTCATCCAAATGTGAAAATGCTGCCCCCTACCCTAGAGAAGTTTTAACAAACTATAGTTTTGGCAAGTCGGTTAGGACATCTACTTTGTGCATGAAACAAGTAATTTTTCCAACAATTGTTTACAGACAGATTATTTCACTTATAATTCACTGTATCACAATTCCAGTGGGTCAAAAGTTTACATACACTAAATTGACTGTGCCTTTAAACAGCTTGGAAAATTCCAGAAAATTATGTCATGGCTTTAGAAGCTTCTGATAGGCTAATTGACATCATTTGAGTCAAGCTTGTATTTCAAGACCTTATGCTTGACATCATGGGAAAATCAAAAGAAATCAGCCAAGATCTCAGAAAACAAATGCAGACCTCCACAAGTCTGGTTCATCCTTGGGAGCAATTTCCAAATGCCTGAAGGTACCACGTTCATCTGTACAAACAATAGCACGCAAGTATAAACACCATGGAACCACGCAGCCGTCATACCGCTCAGGAAAGAGAGACATTCTGTCTCCTAGAGACGGACTTGGTTGGTGCGAAAAGTGCAAATCAATCCCAGAACAACAGCAAAGGACCTTGTGAAGATGCTGGAGGAAACAGGTACAAAAGTATCTATATCCACAGTAAAACGAGTCCTATATCGATATAACCTGAAAGGCCGCTCAGCAAGGAAGAAGCCACTGCTCCAAAATCGCCATAAAAAAAGCCAGACTACGGTTTGCAATTGCACATGGGGACAAAGATCGTACTTTTTGGAGAAATGTCCTCTGGTCTGATGAAACAAAAATAGAACTGTTTGGCCATAATGACCATCGTTATGTTTGGAGGAAAAAGGGGGAGACTTGCAGGCTGAAGAACACCATCCCAACCGTGAAGCGCTGGGGTGGCAGCATCATGTTGTGGGGTTGCTTTGATGCAGGAGTGACTGGTGCACTTCACAAAATAGATGGCATCATTAGGAAAGAAAATGATGTGGATATATTGAAGCAACATCTCAAGACATCAGTCAGGAAGTTAAAGCTTGGTCGCAAATGGGTCTTCCAAATGGACAATGACCCCAAGCATACTTCCAAAGTTGTGGCAAAATGGCTTAAGGACAAGAAAGTCAAGGTATTGGAGTGGCCATCGAAAAGCCCTGACCTCAAACCCATAGAAAATTTGTGGGCAGAACTGAAAAAGCGTGTGCGAGCAAGGAGGCCTACAAACCTGACTCAGTTACACCAGCTCTGTCAGGAGGAATGGGCCAAAATTCACCCAACTTATTGTGGGAAGCTTGTGGAAGGCTACCCGAAACATTTGACCCAAGTTAAACAATTTAAAGGCAATGCAAACCAAATACTAATTGAGTGTACGTAAACTTCTGACCCACTGGGAATGTGATGAAAGAAATTAAAGCTGAAATAAATCATTCTCTAGTATTATTGAAATTTCTCCTTCTTAAAATAAAGTGGTGATCCTAACTGACCTAAGACAGGGAATTGTTACAAGGATTAAATGTCAGGAGTTTAAATGTATTTGGCTAACGTGTATGTAAACTTCCGACTTCAACTGTAGGTTAGTTAGAAAGTAAGTACTACTACCTGTTCCTTGACAGCGAGGAAAATGTATTTGTGACAGAGAACCAATTGAGAAAGATATCAATTGTACTGAATGCTATAGCCAACCAATATACATAAAAAGCATACATCATGATGAATGTGAACATACAAGATTAAAACATT
The DNA here is from genome assembly GCF_016432855.1 of Salvelinus namaycush. Classification (NCBI taxonomy): domain Eukaryota; kingdom Metazoa; phylum Chordata; class Actinopteri; order Salmoniformes; family Salmonidae; genus Salvelinus; species Salvelinus namaycush. The sequence continues at coordinate 44,375,254 of NC_052326.1, forward strand.
GCATTTGGTAAAATATGAATACATTACATGTTTATTCATTAAATCTCTGAAGATCAAATGAGTCAGAAGAAATTTGTGTACAGAAAAACAGAACAGAATGAATCATCACAATTGGGGACCGTCACCATCAGCATGACTAGCATCTATATGGCTCCTACCAGTTACACAGCTCAGCAGTACCACAGAGACGAAACCCAGGATAGAGGGGCTGAGTGAATGTGGTCTGGACTCTGGAGGAGGGTCATTGTGTCAGAAATGCTGTAGGACAGAGTATCTGCCTTATGGTCCAGGTACACTCCTACTCTGGAGGACTGAGGACCTGATACTTTAGTCCCTACATTGTGCCTAAAATGATAACCACCATTAATGAAAACTGAACTTCAGGACTTGTCATTTTGTCCAAATGCATTACCACTCCTTGTTCTGCTGATGTCTTTATACGAGACTGCTGCAAAAACCAACTTCCCACTCCACTCCACCTCCCAGTAACATCGTCCAGACAGACTCTCCCAACATAGCACCATCCGGGTGTTTATGAATCTGTCTGGATGATCAGGATATGGTTGTGCATGGAGTGTAGAGGTCACCTTTCTGTTCCCATCAGACAGAGAGAGTTCTCTCTGTGCTGTGTTTGAGTCCAGAGTAAGCTGACAGGCATATTGTAAGAAGCGTTCTCTGGTCTTAGGCTCTGGAGGCAGTAAACATCGTTTTTCAGTCCTCTCTGCTGCAGCTGACACTGCATCATGGCCTTTATGTTCATCCATTGTACAAATATAACAAACCCACTGCTGATCGATAGGGCAGTAAATATCCAGCAGTTTGTCATGACGAGAGAAGATCTTCTCCTGTAGATGTGTGGTGGCTTTGACCAGATTGTGTTTCTTTAGTCCAGGAGTATCATAGTGAGGCTGGAGGTGAGTCTCACAGCAGTCACCAGACATACCAGACAGGACATGAGGGCTTTCTGCTTTCTGGTCCCAGTGCAGAAATCACATCCCACATCTCCAGGTCCAACATAGCACAGGACTCCAGGCTGCTCCCCGTTCTGCTCTATCTTCTTTAGTTTTTCTACCACCTCAGCAAACATGTTATTTTTCTTCAGAGCAGGCCTTTGAGTGAAGGTCTGTGTGCAATTGGGGCAGCTGTAGATCCCTTTGTCATCATCCTGATCACAGCAGCCTTCAATACAGCTCCTACAGTAATGTGTTCACAGTTAATAGTAACCAGCTCCTTCAGTATATCCAGACAGACAGAACAACAGAACTGGTCCTGGTCCAGCAGAACTCCCTGTTGAGACATTTAAACTGTTGTTGTTCACTCGCAAACAGACAGACGACACAGAGACTCAGATCAGTTTTGTTTGCTCAGAAGAGAGTTTGTAGGAGGGGGAGGGACTTCCTGGTTCTGCCAGAGGAGTAGGGTTAAAGGGCGCGAGTGAGGGAGGTAAGGGAGAGAGAGAGAACTGCATGCATCTTCAAGAGAGGACAGAGATTTGTGTTCCTAGGTTAGGACCCTTAATATGGAAACAATCAAATAATGAACCTACTCAAATGTGAGTTGTTAGACTTTGAACAACACCTACTTCATATATTCTAAGGTTGTGTAAAAAAGGAAACCCTGATAAAATATAAGGGTAACAATTTCTATGAAGTACATGTATAATGATTTATAACATCCTTTTTAATGCCTTATAATACAATTCTAATGTATTCTGAAACTGACTAGAAGGGTGCATAATTACTTATAGGTGGTTATAAAACTGTACAATCTTTTATAGATAATTAAAGGGGAAGTTCACCCTTCAGAGATCTTATATGTTTTGTTCTATGAGATAATCTTCATCAGCTAACGTCACTTTTTGTGAATTTGAAAGCATTTATGTAGTGGGCATGTTAGCTAACTGCTATTATATCATTGAACAAAACAAATAAAATCTCCAAAGCCTATATTAACCTCAAACCTTATTTTCGGTGTTTATTCCAAAATACTATTCTTTCCCCATTCATTTTCCCCTAGGGATGGCTGAACGAACTAGAGGTAACTCATTTCAGGGTAATATGACTACAAGCTGGCGAGCTCTATTCCGGTTAAAAGTTTCATTTTCTTATTGTAGCTTACCAGCTGCTACAGTGTTGTGTGCTGGCCAGACCACGACGCATAGCGGGCTGGGGGAACCGAGAATACAGTTGGGCTGATGTTGCTTCCAGAGGCAGTTTGGAACTCGGTAGTGAGTGTTGCAACCGAGGATAGAATATTTTTAGGCGCTACGTGGTTCACGGTCCTGTTCTGTGAGCTTGTGTACCCTACTACTTTGTGGCTGAGCAGTTGTTGCTGCTAGACATTGCCACATCACAATAACAGCACTTACAGTTGACCAAGGCAGCTCTAGCAGGGCCGAATGAGGAACTGACTTGTTGGAAAGGTGGCATCCTATGACGGTGCCAGGTTGAAAGTCACTGAGCTTTGCATGGCAGTGTGCTCGATTGTATAGCCCCGTCAGCAAACAGGTGTGGCTGAAATAGCCAAAACCACTAATTTGAAGGGGTGTCCACATACTTTTGTATATATGGCCAATATGCTATGGGCTGTTCTTAAGCACAACACAACATGGAGTGCCTAGAAAAAGCCATTAGCTTTGGCCACATATCACAAACCCACAAGGTGTCTTACTGCCATTATAAACTGCTTACCAACGCAAAAAGTAAATTTGTCTTACACGTGGTATACGGTCTGATATACCACAGCTTTCAGCCAATCAGCATTCAGGGCTTGAACCACCCAGTGTAACGGTTTTCGTCGGTAGAAGGAGAGGAGGACCAAAGCGCAGCGTGGTATGTATCCATATTTATTAGAATACTTATTCAAGACGAACAAAACAATAAACAGACGAAAACCAACGAAGCTACAGTCCTGAACTAGAGAAAATAGAAAACATGAACGCACGAACAGGAACAATCTTAATATGGTTCCCAATCAGAGACAATGACAAACACCTGCCTCTGATTGAGAACCATTAGGCCAAACAACAAACCCAACATAGAAACACAAAACATAGAATGCCCACCCAGCTCACGTCCTGACCAACACTAAAACAAGGAAAACACAAAACGAACTATGGTCAGAACGTGACACCCAGTTTATAAAGTAGAATACACTACACACAAGTATCCCTCAATCATGTGTAGTACTTCCTTTAGAATGTTGTAGTATACAATTGGAAATACTACAGTATTATCCCCCCAAAAAACACTAGTAAATACTAAAGTAATGTCCACAAAAAAAAACGTACATGCCAAGTACAGACCATATATTATGTTCCCTACAGGTTATAGAAAAGATCAGAAGCTTTGAACTACCCATTCAGACTCCAGTCCTACCTACAGGTTTCGGAAAATGTGCTCTTTTAGCATTTGTCCTGTAGGTTTCCTCAATGAGAAAGCACCCACATGTCCAAGATAATAAAATAAAAACACTATAGTAAATACAGTACACTACAGTAATGTCCTCAAACACACTACAGTATACTAGTCATGTCCACAAAAACACTACAATAAAGTTTTAAACTACAGTGAACACGATAGTATAAAATATACCATTCTCTGTATTTATACCACAGTATACTATAGAATTTTGTAATGTGGGACCCCATGGCAAAATGTGTAGAATTACAGGAAATTTACTTTAAAAAAATGTCTCTCCTCACCATCAAGAGGGGGGGACACTAAAATGCTCTGCTTGCGAAGTGACCCCCCCCCCCCCCCCCCCTTCAAACCAAATCTTGCTTAGGGCCTCCAAAAGGAAAGGTCACTTTTCCAGGACATGCAGTATTCTCCACAGTATAGGTGGATAAAATAATCAGAATGCAATTACATTTTATCATGTATCATAGGCGACCATAAAGGGGCTGGGAATTGTACCTCTGTAGTCATCCCCTGCCTCCCAGAAATCTAAATCTCCAAATGTTGTGCATGTTTGTACAAGAAAGATGATTGGTTAGTCCAAAATATATATAAAATTGTATGCCATACATTCAGCTTTGGCTAACCCCAAACAACTGAAACACTGCATGCCATGCACAACTGAAATATTTACTGGGACCTCTTTTCCATTTGCAATACCACAACAAAACACCAAGGGGAGACACGGTCCAAAGAAAATAGATACGGGCAGCCTATAGGAATGAAAAGGAAGCATATTTTAATAGTCTCTCATGGAATGCTGAAACACATCAACACTGTTCTTTTATTTTAATTTAATAGTGTATCATTGAGCTATAAATTGTTCACAAATTGCTGGCATCAAGTATCCTCACTCTTTTTCAAAGTTCTTTTATTTACCATCTTAAATATTTGATTCAATCTTTAACATGACTGTACTTGCATTTGAAACCCACACCCAGAGACCTTATTCATGATGATTTGAGTATAGTATAATTTTGTACCTCAAATGCAACTCTTCCGACATTTCTGTAGAAATATAAGGCAGTGTTTGAGAGCAAGCAACAGTCTGTTGATGCAGGGCAGGTATTGGGAAGAGCAAAGCAGAAGACTTATATAAAATACTACAATGACAATATAAAACACTTGTTTTGTGGTGGCTTACGCTTATGAAAAAAAGAAATGTCTCTTATATTACGTAGTGATGCTATCACAGTAGGTTGGTGACACCTTAAATTGGGCAGAACGGGCTTGTGGTAATGACTTGAATAAAATACATCAAACACATGGTTTCCATGTGTGTGACGCCATTCCATTTACTCTGTTCCAGCCATTATGATGAGCCATCCTCCCCTCACTAGCCTCCACTGGATGCTATGTCACATGAATAACTTTACCCACTTCACAATTTATCATAGCAAACATAATATTAATCTTTGGGGGAATGAATATAGTGACAAAATCAAGAGGGGCATAAACAAAACTAAAATCAAAAAAGTGACATCGTAATTCACACAAACTGGAATGACATTGTTTTCAGGCATTGGATTCCCAGCAAGCCATGTGTTGTGGGCTATTGAGTTCACAGCAGACATACAAGTAGGAATTAACACAAGGGAAACCCCATAAGGTGACTTCGTCAATCATTTCATATAGTGAAACTAATTTTAAGTCGTTAAAAAAATACACACTTTTGGGTTGAATCCAATGTATATGGGCATGAATATATTTCTTGAAATAAAAATGTCCACAAAAAACATTGTTTCGCCACAAGTGCTGTTCCTGCCTTCTCCATCTCATTTGATTGGTGGTTGGAAAGTTTTACTTAAGTCATAAGCACCTTTAATACCAGGAATGATCAGCTGATGGAACTACCTATTGACATAAAACCAAGCAGTCACTAAAATAAATAAAACTGACGGCAAACAATAGCATAAAATAGGTACAGGCGATGCGGGTGCGACATGGCGTCCATTTTGGGTCTCTCCCAGCCCCAGCATCAAGTTACATAGATACCAGTTGCACTGCTAATTGTCTGACATGGCATACCAAGTCCCTGTAGACTCAAGCCAAACAGGTCTTCAATTTGTACATGACGTTACACTGTAGGATTTCGATCATCAACAAGAGTGGGGAAAAAAGAACTGATATCAAACATTTAAAAAATAATTAAGCACACTTGATTCATTATGAGTGATGCAATTTAGAGAAGGCTCCTAGCGCAATAAGAACAGGGCTGGCCTATAGCGAGCGAGGCAGTTACTCAATACAAGACGATTATAAATCTAATACAAGGCCACAGTTAATGGACTTTACCTCAGTTGTAATCCTTCGATGGAAATGTATCGGACATTACCTTTACATTATCTTCTTATCTTGGTCAGCCACACACTCATTTACAGGGGGGATAACACTTGACTGAAGTTGTAGAAATATCCCCTGCAGGTATAGGGGGAAAATGTCATGTTCGAGCCAGAATGGACAAGGCAGCAAGATCCAAAATGGAGAACAGACAGGGGCTGAAATGATAGTCAATTCAGTGTCTCCAGAGGGAGAGAGAGCCATAGCAAACTCCAACTTCTCCACTCAACAAGTCCAACATCCCCTATCCTGCCTTCTCATTTCCTCTCTTCTCAGGCGTTGATGGCTCTCCAGCGGTCGCTGTTTATGCTACCCGGCCCGAAAGGACCAGAGGCCACATTGTCCAGGTAAGCAGCTATGCCGGTGCCCATGGTTGCAGCAGTCAGGCCATCTATCTGGGTGCCAGGGTAGAAGGAGCCCCGTTCCAGCTGCTCCTTGTGGCCCAGGCCTGAGGCGGGGGGCAGGTGGACATCCGTCTGGTCATCAGGCTCGTCCACCTGGCACTTGTAGGAGAAGAGGACCTTGGGCTCTGAGCTGGAGGAAGGAGGAGAGAAGGATGAAGAGAGATGGTAGAGAGAGGGGCAAGGAGAGAAAGTGAGAGGGATAAAGAGACCAAAGACGACAGGAGAGCGCGATTGTATCCCAAGGTGGCAGTAAAACGCGACGAAACAAATTTGAGAACATTGCCGTGTCCTCCATCCTTCTTTCCTCAATTCATCTCAAAGCGCATTGGATCAGAGGATCTAAGACCCCTCCTTTGAACCCCTCCTCAATGAGCCTTGAGAGGAATTGAGAAGAAAAGACAAAAGGACAGCGGAAGCAAGGATTTGACATCAAGTAACATTTTCAGACAAAGCCATTGTTTTTGGCCTTTGATCTACATACCCGAAGAAGCCTTTGAGGAAGGTGACGTAGATGAGTGGGGCAAACACAGAGAAGTAGATGAAGGTGGTGACATCCACGCAGCTGCTCAAATCACACAGAAACAAACTTTAACAGGGGGCTGACTGTGACCCCTACGCAGTAGCCGTACCTTAAGGGCGGGCTGCCTTCTGCGAATTAGTAGGTGATCGAATAATCACCCACTTCCCTCCATTCTGCTAGCAAAAGTGCAATCCTTGGGAGAATAAAATCTACAAGTTACGCGGAAGATTAAACTACCAACAGGACATTAAAAACTAACATTTTATGCTTCACGGAGTTGTGGCTGAACGACGACAATATCAACATACTGGTTAGAAGATGTAGCGGCAGGATAGAACAGCGGCATCTGGTAAGAGACAGTTTTCATCTGTATTCTTCGTAGCTGTTTTACATACCACCACAGTCAGAGGCTGGCTGTAAGTCAGCATTGAATGAGCTGTATTCCGCCATAAGCAGACAAGAAAACGCTCACCCAGAGGCGGCACTCCTAGTAGCCGGGGACTTTAATGCAGGGAAACTTAAATCCGTTGTACAAAATTTCTATCACCATGTTAAATGTGCAACGAAAGGGTAACCTGCCTAAATGACTAACGACCCGTAGCACTCACATCTGTAGCCATGAAGTGCTTTGAAAGGCTGGTCATGGCTCACAACACCATCATCCCAGAAACCCTAGACCCAATACAATTCGCATACCGCCCCAACAGATCCACAGATGATGACACAACAGTGGTAGGCCTGATCACCGACAACGATGAGACAGCCTATAGGGAGGACAGAGACCTGGCCGTGTGGTTCCAGGACAACAACCTCTCCCTCAACGTGATCAAGACAACGGGGATGATTGTGGACTACAGGAAAAAGAGGACAGAGCACTCACCCATTCTCATCGACAGGGCTGCAGTGGAGCAGGTTGAGAGCATCCACATCACCAACAAACTAACATCGTCCAAGCACACCAAGACAGTCGTGAAGAGGGCACGACAAAACCTATACCCCCTCAGGAGACTGAAAAGATTTGGCATGGGTCCTCAGATCCTCAAAAGGTTCTACAGCTGCACCATCGAGAGCATCCTGACTGGTTGCATCACTGCCTGGTATGGCAACTGCTCCGCCTCCGACCGCAAGGCACTACAGAAGGTAGTGCAAACCGCCCAGTACATCACCGGGGCCAAGCTTCCTGCCATCCAGGACCTCTATACCAGGCGGTGTCAGTGGAAGGCCCTAAAAATTGTCAAAGACTCCAGCCACCCTAGTTAGACTGTTCTCTTTGCTACCGCACGGCAAGCAGTACCGGAGCACCAAGTCTAAGTCCAAGAGGCTTCCAAACGGCTTCAACCCCCAAGCCATAAGACTCCTGAACATCTAGTCAAATGGCTACCCAGACTATTTGCATTGTCGTCCCCTCTTTACACCACTGCTACTCTCCATTGTCATCTATGCAGTCACTTTAATAACTCTACCTACATGTACATAACCAGTGCCCCTGCACATTGACTCTGTATCGGTACCCCCCTTTATAGTCTCGCAATTGTTATTTTACTGCTGCTCTTTAATTACTTATCTCTTATCCATATTTTTTTTTAACTGCATTGTTGGCTAGGGGCTCGTAAGTTAGCATTTCACTGTAAGGTCTACACCTAATGTATTCGGCTCATGTGACTAATACAATTTGATTTGAAGAGGTCCATAAGCCGGCACCAGAATAACACTTGGCTTCAGTTAGGCTACACAGAAAACATCAGAACATGGACACGCCAAACAAGCTGCTCCGCTTTGAGGGGAAAGTGAATTTCAGATATGTCCTTTTTACTTGGACCATCAGTTATTATGTACTTGGTCCATCAGCTATAAGGTCTACGTAACACTATCATAACAGGCCAGCGGATAAAAACCTTGAGAAACCGATTGCTTTGCAGTTTGGCTACAGTTTACTGATTAAACACAGATGTTAAAGAAACGGGACTACGCGCTGTGATAAATGTTTCAAAGTGTGATTGATAAGAATGTTTTCAAGCCTGTTGTGATCTTCATTAGAATACATCGTAGTGTGATGATTTAGTCTTTTACGCTTTTGCTTAAACTCTTGAATCTCCAGCACATCCTTCTACACACAGAAGCAGCCACTCACCAGAGCCCCTCTATGATGCCGGCACACAGAAGGGCACTGCCCAGCCCCTGGACCAGATTGAGCAGGGACAGAACGGCAGCGTACACATAAAAACTCTTCTTAGCTGTGGAGGGAGGGGATGAAGAGGAAACAAGGGGTGTGCATTACCTCTGCAGCTATAGAATCTACTGCTGCTGAACTATGACAGACCACTCCTAAAAACTAGATACTGTGCATTTGAACATTGGTCTCTGGATGGCTAAACAATCAATTAAACAATTCTGAATGTGAATACATGTCAATAGATTTTTAGATTCATTCTCAATGACAACATTCTAGAACTGAGTTACCACTCATCTAAGTCTCGTATCCAGGGTAATCTGGTTAATGATTATATAATGTTGATTATGTGGCTCTTTCCTTGTAGAATGTTGACAGCTGTATAGAACACTAGGCCACTCTCCAGCTAAACATTAACATAAGAGATAGTCAAAAAGAACTGTGGTAGATGAGGAAAGGACCCTGAAAAAACCCCTCTACCATCTATACACGGCATTGCCTAAAGTATGTGGACACCCCTTCAACTTAGTTGATTTAGCTATTTCAGCCACAACCGTTGCTGACAGGTGTATAAAAATCGAGCACACAGCCATGCTATCTTCATAGACAAACATTGGCAGTAGAATGGCCTTACTGAAGAGCTCAGTGACTTTCAACATGGCACCGTCATAGGATGTCACCTTTCCAACAAGTCAGTTGGTCAAATGTGTGCCCTGCTAGAGCTGCGCCGGTCAACTGCAAGTGCTGTAATTGTGAAGTTGAAACGTCTTGGAGCAACAACGGTTCAGCCGCGAAGTGGTAGGCCACACAAGCTCACAGAATGGGACCGTCGAGTGCTGAAGCGAGTAAAAATCATCTGTCCAACCAAGTTACAAACTGCCTCTGGAAGCAACATCAGCACAAGAACTGTTCATGGCCGAGGAGCCGCACTCAAGCCTAAAATCACCATGTGCAATGCCAAGCATCGGCTCGAGTGGTATAAAGCTCCCCACCATTGGACTCTGGAGCAGTGGAAAAGCGTTCTCTGGAGTAATCAATCACGCTTCACCAACGCTACCTGCTCCAATGCATAGTGCCAAATGTAAAGTTTAGATAATGGTCTGGGGCTGTTTTTCATGGTTTGGGCCAGGCCCCTTAGTTCCAGTGAAGGGAAATCTTAACGCTACAGCATACAATGACATTCTAGATGATTCTGTGCTTCCAACTTTGTGGCAACAGTTTGGGGAAGGCCCTGTCCTGTTTCAGCAGCAAAAGGGGGACCTGTGTTATAGCAGCAAAAGGGGGACATTAATGCCCATGATTTTGGAATGAGATGTTTGACGAGCAGGTGTCCACATACTTTTGGCCATGTAGTGTAGCTTGCTTGGTGAATAAAATGTCCCAATAACTCACATGGCAGAGATATTCTCTCCCTCACCGGGGTTTTGGGAAGGATGACAACCAAAGAGTAGACCTGGAAGGAAAAGGACCAGTGTTTTACTCTCAAACAGTTTATTCAGTTAGTGCTTTGTGTTCACAGTGGTGGATGCATAGGTGCTTATTTTCATTCCAATCCAAATGAGACGGCTAAATGTCCAAATGTGTGGGACACGCATGTTCAATTCTACCCTTTCTCAAAACAAGACTGATTAAAATCCTCTCTGTCCGTGTATTATTTGAACACAAGTTAACTTTTTTTTTATACAATTACATTAATAAGATTTATTTTTATTCAAAGCACTGCATTTGCTTTGCAGCCACTAGCCGCTTACCAGGAAGAAGCAGCAGGAGCTGGCCAACCAAAACTGGCGTCCTCCGTGGCCGTAGATGTTGAAGTCCTCGGCGGACAGGTGCTCGTCGGGGTACACGATCTCCAGTGTGCCCTGAGGGTGCAAGGGGAATAGGCCTAGCTAAGAGGAAACGTGGTATCTATGGAGCTGTGATTGGTTCAGCTTCTAACACCCGGGTCTTGGTCCGTAGGGCACAACATAGTAAAGATGTAAAACATCGTCAAACTAAAAATCAGCATTCAGGACTCTAGTCTTACCTGTGTGATTGAGTAGCCCAGTGCCAGTACAGCAGTGATAGCCAGCACACGCTTTATACTGGACTGACTCTCAAGGTGGCCTGTCAACAGAGGAAACGTTTAGAAGCCATGCTTTCAACAGCACCACTAAGGAGTTGAGTGCGTTGGTCTTTAATACTGGAAACGGACACAAAGTGAATGTAATATGGCGATGATTCCACCATGCCAATTCAAATAAAAACAGAATTTTAAATAATGTAGTAATAGTCAGGGATGGGATTTTTCCTGATGAAACAATAATACAAATCTGTTGTCCTGCTCACACCCCTGGCTATGCCAAAATCTGCATACAGCTTTACTGTTTATACTGCCTATAAACAGCCTAATCCCACCCCCCTCTAAGGACACATTCAATTTAAACAACTCATATATTCACCTCTGCTTATACAGTGCATGACTATATGTGTGACTGTAGTCATACCAGTTGCGGTGACCAAGTCATCCCAAGTGTTAGTCTTACAGCAGAAGTGAGACGGGCCGACAGGAAGAGTTTTAGTTTTGCAGATCATTAAACATTTTGACTGTACATTGCACATTTGTTTAACTAATGTGCTGTTTTTAGTACCCTGTCCGGACACACACATTAAGTCATGTACTTCTCCATATTGTCCTAAGAAATCTTTGTATTTAGCATGTGCTTGGTAGTGTTTGTTTTCATATCTTTTACAGTTAGCCTGGGTCCCAGTCTGTTTCTGCTATCAAGCGGTTGACATGATAGCATAAGCTGATTCTGGGACCAGGCTACTGTACAGTGGATTTGAGTTGCAGGAGATGTCGTTATGAATCAAAATACTGTGGTGGTTATTGGAAGACCCACCAAAAGCCAGTCCCAGGATAATAACACTGAGCTCCACGGTGAGCAGAAAGAAACGGCTGATCTCCCACAGCACCTAAAGGAGACAACATTGAGAAGAGGTAAATCTCAGCCGTCTCAAATCGCCTCTGCGGCTCTTCACCTTTCCTTAATCTGCATTTCTCTTTTACTTATCCGCTCTCCTCAGATCAGTATCATTTTATATATGCACTTTTCTGCACGACGCGCTTTTTGGGCATCATGACGTCCAAATAAATTATTAATATTTTTGCATTTTAGCCTCTGTTTTGGATTTATCCACATTCTCAAAGGTGTGCAGGTCGGCAGGTAGCTGGCAGGTAGAAGCGTTGGGCCAGTAACCGAAAGGTCGCTGGATCGAATCCCCGAGCTGACAAGGTACAAATCTGTTGTTCTGCCCCTTAGCAAGGCAGTTAACCCACTGTTCCCCAGGCGCCGAAGACAAGAATGTCAATTTTATTCATTTTTTATTTCACCGGGTAGGCCAGTTGAGAACAAGTTCTCATTTACAACTGTGAGCTGGCCAAGATAAAGCAAAGCAGTGAGACAAAAACACAGAGTTACACATGGGACAAACAAACGTACAGTCAATAATACAATAGAAAAATCTATATACAGTGTGTGCAAATGTAGTAAGGTTAGGGAGGTAAGGCAATAAAATAGGCCATAGTGGCGAAATAATTACATTTTATCATTAACACTGGAGTGATAGATGTGCAGATGATGATGTGTAAGTAGAGATACTGGGAGACCAACAAAAGACAAAAAAAATAACAATATGGGGATGAGGTAGTTGGGTGGGCTATTTACAGATGGGCTATTTACAGATGGGCTGTGTACAGGTACAGTGATCAGTAAGCTGCTCTGACCGCTGATGCTTATAGTTAGTAAGGGAAATATAAGACTCCAGCTTCAGTGACTTTTGTAATTCATTCCAGTCATTGGCAGCAGAGAACTGGAATGAAAGGCAGCCAAAGGATGTGTTGGCTTTGGGGATGACCTGTGAAATATACCTATTGGAGCGCGTGCTATGAGTGGGTATTGCTATGGTGACCAGTGAGCTGAGATAAGGCGGGGCTTTACCTAGCAAAGACTTACAGATGACCTGGAGCTAGTGGGTTTGGCAACGGATATGTAGCGAGGGCCAGCCAACGAGAAGATACAGGTCGCAGCGGTGGGTAGTATATGGGGCTTTAGTGACAAAACGGATGGCAGTGTGATAGACTGCATCCAATTTGTTGAGTAGAGTGTTGGAGGCTATTTTGTAAATGACATCGCCAAAGTCAAGGATCGGTAGGATAGTCAGTTTTACGAGGGTATGTTTAGCAGCATGAGTGAAGAAGGCTTTGTTTGCGAAATAGGAAGCCAATTCTAGATTTAATTTTGGATTGGAGATGCTTAATGTGAGTCTGGAAGGAGAGTTTACAGTCTAACCAGACACCTAGGTATTTGTAGTTGTCCACATATTCTAAGTCAGAACCGTCCAGAGTAGTGATGCTAGTCGGGCGGGAGGGTGCAGGCAGCGATGGGTTAAAGAGCATGCATTTAGTTTTACTAGCGTTTAAGAGCAGTTGGAGGCCACAGAAGGAGAGTTGTATAGCATTGAAACACGTTTGGAGGTTTGTTCACACAGTGTCCAAAGAGCCAGATGTATAAAGAATGGTGTCGTCTGCGTAGAGGTGGATCAGAGAATCACCAGCAGCAAGAGCGACATCATTGATGTATACAGAGAAAAGAGTCGGCCTGAGAATTGATCCCTGTGGCACCCCCATAGAGACTGCCAGAGGTCCGGACAACAGGCCCTCCGATTTGACACACTGAACTCTGAGAAGTAGTTGGTAAACCAGTCGAGGTAGTCATTTGAGAAACCAAGGCTATTGAGTCTGCCGATAAGAATGGGGTGATTGACAGAGTCGAAAGCCTTGGCCAGGTCGACGAAAACGGCTGCACAGTTCTGTCTTTTATCGATGGCGGTTATGATATCATTTAGAACCTTGAGCGTGGCTGAGGTGCATCCATGATCAGCTCGGAAACCAGATTGCATAGCGGAGAAGGTACAGTGGGATTCGAAATGGTCGGTGATCTGTTTGTTAACTTGGCTTTTGAAGACTTTAGAAAGGCAGGGCAGGATGGATATAGGTCTGTAACAGTTTGGGTCTAGAGTGTCTCCCTCTTTGAAGATGGGGATGACCGCGGCAGCTTTCCAATCTTTAGGGATCTCCGACGATACGAAAGAGAGGCTGAACAGGCTAGTAATAGGGGTTGCAACAATTGCGGCAAATAATTTTAGAAAGAGGGTCCAGATTGTCTAGCCCAGCTGATTTGTAGGGATCCAGATTTTGCAGCTCTTTCAGAACATCAGCTATCTGGATTTGGGTGAAGGATAAGCGGGGGAGTTTGGGCATGTTGCTGCGGGGGGTGCAGAGCTGTTGGCCGGGGTAGGGGTAGCCAGGTGGAAAGCATGGCCGGCCGTAGAAATTCTCGATTATCGTAGATTTATCGGTGGTGACAGTGTTTCCTAGCCTCAGTGCAGTGGACAGCTGGGAGGAGGTGATCTTATTCTCCATGGACTTTAGTGTCCAAAAGCTTTTTTGGAATTAGTGCTACAGGATGCAAATTTGTTTGAAAAAGCCAGCCTTCGCTTTTCTAACTGACTGTGTATATTGGTTCCTGACCTCCCTGAAAAGTTGCATATCGCGGTGGCTATTCAATGCTAATGCAGTACGCCACAGTCCTTCGCACCCCTCTGATTCAGAGGGGTTGGGTTAAATACAGAAGACACATTTCAGTTGTTCAACTGACGAGGTATCCCCCTTTCCATCACAGCAACCTATAAAACACATTTTACCCCAGGACACTAGAAGATGACTATCTCAGAAAAGAAAGAAACTCAGATATCTGCCATGTTTGTCCTGATCATAGCAGACATCTGACTGCCCTCTTTCTGTTCTGAGATAATCATCTTGTGAAATGTCCTGTGATATTATGCTTTTCTGGATCCGAAAGGGTACCCCTTTCCCCTTTTTACGCAAGATGGGCTGAAGCCGAGGACACTCATTGACTTATGATCTACCTCCATATAACGTTCATCTGTGTGTAGTGCATTACACATCCAAAGTCTTTGTGCATCTACAACAGCTGTTGCAAAGAGCCTTTAGCTGTTATGAATGATGACAGAAAGTCTATTTCACACTACAAGTGGGATAGAAGGCACTGTAAACAGCTTGAGCACAGGTGGTTCATAGTGTCACCATTTATGCCCTACATGTTGCCTTACCTTGTCAATGATGGTGGCAGAACTTGATGCACTGATGGTCATGGACACGATGGCACGGGTGATTCCCACCGCTGCCACCACAAACACCTGGGAGGACAAGGGTCAGACATCCATTAAAAAAGAGGGGTTGTGGGCAGTGGGGGCGAACAGGTTCGTCATTATCCATATTTGTCAGTGTCATTGTGTTCATATCAGTGCAAGGTAGAAAACCAATATCTCAAAGACATGTTTGAGATAGCAATTACCATCTGATATTGTGAAATGAATCAATATGAATTCAGTTAACCCACTATGTTATTCCTTTATTTTTGCTAAATTCTATATTCAGCATCTGAAGCATGTCAGAGAGCTATCAAACTACATGTTTGCCTTTTAAAAAATCTATCAAGAGCCTACTTTTTGTATATGTCTGGACTTCTCTTATCTGCACAAGTTCTATTTCCAGAGATTGGATATAAGTGGTTACCTACCAGAATGTAGAAGGTAATAAAGATGGGGCTGGAGGTGAGTGTGATTTTGGCCCTGGCTGAGGGCAGTTTCCACATCAAGAACATGAAGAAAACTAGATTGGGAATGAGCAGCATGAGGTCCCAAAACCGAACTCTGATGGGGAGAGACAGGCAAAAGGACATGAAAATGTCTTGGAAGCTTGGGCTGTGAATCTCAACCCTTATTATAGACCAATCCAAACCCTGTCACCTGCTGTGCAGTCTACAGAGTGTATAAAACATTAGGAACACCTTCCAAATATTGAATTGCACCCCCTTTGGTCTCAGAATAGCCTTCATTTGTCAGGGCATGGACTCTACAAGGCGTCGACAGCATTTCACAGGGATACTGGCCCATGTTGACTACAACTTCGGTTGGTGGACCATTGTTGATACACACAGAACACTGTTGAGTGTGAAAACCCCAGCAGCTTTGCAGTTCTTGACACAAACTGGTGAGCCTGGCACCTACTACAATACCACGTTCAAAGGCACTTAAATATTTTGTCTTGCCCATTCACTCTCTAAATGGCACACACACATAATCCATGTCTCAAGGCTTAAAAATCCTTCTTTAACCAGTCTCCTGCCCTTTATTTACAATGATTGAAGTATATTTAACAGGTGACGTCAATAAGGGATCATAGCCTTCACCTGGATTTTCTTGGTCAGTCTATGTCATGGAAACTCAGTCTGTTTTCTACAGTGTATATGGTTGTTATTTCAAAAGAGAAAGTGTTGTTCTTTATAACCACACTAAATACACAACTCAACAGTTCCAGCAATGTGAATGTCACACCTGAGCTGACACCTATTCTCTTACCATGTTTCAAAATGTTGCATTGAGGTAATGCATCACGTTGTAAAGAAACACAATTATAGTGACAGGACCAACACAGCCCTAACTGGCTTACCTTAACTCGCCAATGTCCTCGTATAGGACCTGCAGACATCTGTGAGGCTCTGGTCCCCAGGTTGGTGTTGCTGATGTGTTCTCCACTGAGGTAGGCAATATACTGCCATTGTATTGCGCAATCATCACCACCGCAGTCACGGAGTCGAGCATAATGCATTCAAAGCCTAGTAGTAGGGGCAGATGTGTTACAGGGGATACAATTGCCACAATGGGTTGTTGTTATTCAAGGTCAATTAATAGCGGTTCTCTTGTTCCCTAACGTAGCTATATTTACAGATAGATTGGTAAATTATTCAGCAAGGGTTTCTTCGACACGCTTGTTGTGTCAACTCTGTAGCCACACAACCATAAGTTACTGGCTGTCTGTTCAATCGTGTCTTTCTCCACGTCAGGAGGTAAACATTACGTATCGGTGAAAGGAACGGTCAGTGTCACGAAACTTGCTGTTAACTTAGTTGGCTACTAGTAGTATAATGCTGACTGACGCATCTAACAGTAGTAACGTTAGTTACTAAATTAAATGCTGACGTTAGCTCTATAACTTACAATATTAGTAGATAAGTAAAGTTAACTAGCTAACGTCAAACTGAATAACATAACACGCTAACAATCTTCTTACCTTTTCAGTAGTCTCAAATTCAGGGGGAAATTGTATATTGTGCAGGACCTTTTGCGGACAATAATGTTGGTACAAGCAACCTAGATATCATACTTTTGTCGACTGTTAAATTCATGAATTATCCGAGCCAGCTAGTCACCTGACAAACTTTATCCTCGCCTCCTTCTCAAAACAGTGGATGAGAAGCCAGAGGTCCCGTCCCTCTGACCTTCTCCTCCAATGGGGTTTGAGAAGATGCGAAAATTGTGCGATTGAGATTCTCCCTTTCACTTCGATTTGGTTCAGTTTAGGGATAGCCATATGCAAACGTGAAAAATTAAATGGTTTTGGCATACTTCTGCAAATAAGCATCATTATAGCAATTATTAGTACCTATCATGATAAGTAACCAGTAATATGCGATACTTTACAATTCGTATTACAGCTATATGCAGAAACTATAAGTTGCCAGTATTGCATCTTGTCTTTGAAGACAAACTCTAACATTAAGGGACAGATCGAAATGTACTGGGGGGAGGGGTTGGTCCAACGAAAGGTGTCAACAAAAAAATGAACCCCCTCCACAACATAAAAAATATTTTCACATGACCCTCCCCTCGTACTGTAAAACAAACTGACCCCCATAGAATTAACTCAAAATAATGTTTACCACCACAAATAACAATAAATGTAGCGACCCTGTTTATAAACATGGATATCGACTTTGCCACTTCAGCATGCTTTTGTGGAAATGTCGAGCCACATTGGGCTACAGGCCAGAAGGTTGAGGGTTTTCCAACTACCACAGACAAGCTCACGCTCCCTACATGTGCCATTACACTACAATTAGAGCCGGCTGCAGACAATGGTCAGCTTGGTTGGATATTAGAGATTCAACATTTTGATGCCATATTTATAATTATATAAAACATTTTCCACCAAGAGGTTTCTGTGCCAATAAACAACACAACCAATAAACAAAGCATACCGACTTCAGGCACTTCATTATCATGGTTTGAGTGTTCAACACCACAATAAATAGACTATGTCAATCTCGACAAACAGAAAATACCCCCCCAACCTTGTATCGAAGGCTTGGCTTGACAATCTCCGAAAGTCATTCAACTTCTTGGTGTTTTGGAACAGATGACTCTTTCCATCCATCAATTGGCTGCTGCACATTTTGGATTGATTTATTGATTTTATTTGTCAGTAAAAATAATAAATACATACCGTACCAGTCAAAAGTTTGGAGACACCTACTCATTCAAGGGTTTTTCTTTATTTTTTGTTAAACAATTTTCTACATTGTAGAATAATAGTGAAGTAATCAAAACTATGAAATAACATATGGAATCATGTAGTAACCCCAAAAGAGTGTTAAACAAATCAAAATCTATTTTATATTTGAGATTCTAAGTAGCCACCCGCTGCCTTGACAGCTTTGCACACTCTTGTTTAAATGTAAACAAACACTGTGTAGCCTCATAACATGGTTAAAACTATAATTTTTATATCATGGATGGTCAGTCCTTGCATCCATAGCTCTGTCTATTAATCTGAGAGTGGTCACATTTCTCCAGGCCCATCCCTCAGCTTTTTACCAAAACAGAGGCGGGGTGGGGTGACTGGTTTGTTATTGTTTCATCTGTGGATTTGTCCTTTAAAACAGCTGCATATTATCAAGTGTCACGAACAAAAAGGTAAACAATAGGTCTATAGCAAATGCAGCATATGGCTTTAATTTTTCACATGTAAATAGCACTTTTCATTAGTGCTCAAAGCATGCCATTCCACGAGTGCAGCATTTTTCAACTGGAATCAATGAGTCCAATCAGTCCTCCATGACAACAAAATTATAAACAGTAGCGCTGGTTAATAAATCCTTAGTTTTGGGGTCATGCTCAGGTAAAACAATTTGGCTAATCTATACTTCAATATTTCCAAGTCCTATTCTTGAAGATCAAGGGGTATTAACATTTATTGGAATGACTGGAATTCTGTTAGACTTTGGTTTTTAATGTAAAGATATCATTATATGTAGTAGAAAACAATGGGTTAGAAGAAGCCTACATAACCAACCCATAAAGTAAAATTTAACATCCATATATAGCCAGCTATGTAAACTTTAACATTGATTTATCCTGCAATAGATGTCGTTCAATTGGTAACATGCATTTGTCTTCTTCTAATGCCTCTTAAGGGGAAAGTCATCTAAAAGTAATGGAATGTAATCAGATTATGTTACTGAGTTTGGGTAATCCAAACTGTTGGGACAGCCTCATGTAGGCCCTAACAGCAGAGCTTTCTTTTTAGCACCATGGAGTGAATCCTTACGACTGCTACACCTGGCTATCAGCAGAGCCTTGTCTGAAAGCGAAACAGTTCATTCAGCCTCATTTAATGCCTTTTCAGAACAAGTCAGAACATTAAGCTATGTTATGAGGGGGAAAGGGACCCAATTATTAGGATGAACCACATGGGCTACTAACAGCTTACTACACAACATACACTTATGTATACTGTAGCTAAGAAAGTAATACTATCTCCCTGGCAAATTACATCTTTTACAGTGCATTCGGAAGGTATTCAGACCCCTTGACTTTTCCACATTTTGCTACAGCCACAGCAGCATACAATACAGTTTTGGACTCACCTGGTTGTGCTGTGCTCACAAAAACAGAAAGGTGGCGCGGTGGTCTTCGTGTGCAAATTATGTCATCAAAATTTGTCATCAAAGTCAGTCATTCTCTGGATTTACGGTGCTTTTAAGACAACTGGTAACTCTGGGGGGGGAAATAAAGTTGAATCATGGATGTCAGTGATCTTCAGGTCAGAACTCTAGAAAGAGGCGCAAGTTGGATGACCATTCAAAACGTTTTTTTCCCCCCAGTCGGAGCTGTTTTTTACCGAGTTCCCAGTTGTCTTGAACTCACTGAAGTCTGAGATTACCCAAATCCGAGTTTCCAGTTGTTTTGAACTGTCATGCTGGATTGACAGAAACCTTTCTGGCCCATGTTGTTGAATGTTTATCCTTTTAAGTTTGGAAAAGAGACCCTTAAACCCAGACTTGGACCACACATCAACTCCACTGAACAGCAGGCTAGTGATCGCTTTGCAACGCTTTCAGTTAGCCACACTGATTCCATCCAAACTAATCATTGTTGAATTTGCAATTTCCAACTTGTTGTGTAATGTTTATGTCCAATGGCCGATGAGCACCGATACGTTTTATCCATAATTTCTCTCCATATGACAAGGATTGAAAAGGATTTTGCCAATAGATTATCGACTTGATTCATGACGATGACTGCTTATCTAGCTTGCTAGCTAAGATTTTGAAAGTATGATGTTGACATGATCAGTCCAATCAAAGCTACAGTAGCTATAACGTGATGTGAAGTAATCTTATTTGTGGCCAATGACCTTGAGCCTTCTTGGATGGGCACTTCTAATGTAACTCTACTGCAGCACCCAACAGGCTTGAATTTTCGAGCTCTCCCCATAGATTTTGCAGTGACGTTGTGTCCCCATGAGTGACAGTACACTGAGACAATCACGGCGCAACTAGAGAACATTATCAACCCCTACTGTATTTTCTGCTGGCTGCCCCACCACCACAGAAAGCACTGAGCTAGGCTGAAACACCAACATTTTGGAGCTGCCTTAGTATACATATCTCCCTGGCATATTACATTAGTTACAGTGCATTCGGAAGGTATTCCACATTTTGTTACAGCCTTATTCTAAAATTGATTAAACTGTTTCCCCCAATCTACACACAATGACAAAACAAAAACAGGTTTTTCTAAATTTTTGAAAAATCACATTTACATAAGTATTCAGACCCTTCACTCAATTATTTGTTGAGGCACCTTTAGCAGCGATTACAGCCTCGAGTCTTCTTGGGTATGATGTTACAAGCTTGGCACACCTGTATTTTGCAAGTTTGTCCCATTCTTCTCTGCAGATCGTCGCAAGCTATGTCAGCTCACTTTCGCTGCACAGCTATTTTCAGGTATCTCCAGAGATGTTTGATCAGGTTCAAGTCCGGGCTCTGGCTGGCCCACTGAAGGACATTGACACTTGTCCCGAAGCCACTCATGCGTTGTCTTGACTATGTGCTTAGGGTGGTTGGCCTGTTGGAAGGTGAACCTTCGTCCCAGTCTGAGGTCCTGAGCACTCTGGTTTTCATCAAGGATCTTTCTGTACTTTTCTTCGTTCATCTTTCCCTCAACCTGACTAGTCTCCCAGTCCTTGCCGCTGAAAAACATCCCCACAGCATGATGCTGCCACAACCATGCTTCAGCATAGGGATAGTGTCTGTCTTCAATCTTGGTTTCATCAGACCAGTAAATCTTGTTTCTCATGGTCTGAGAGTCCTTTAGGTGCCTTTTGGCAAACTCCAAGCAGGCTGTCATGTGCCTTTTACTGAGCTCTACCATAAAGGCAGAGATGGTTGTCCTTCTGGAAGGTTCTCCCATCTCCACAGAGCTCGGTCAGAGTGACCATCGGGTTCTTGGTCACCTCCCTGACCATGGCCCTTCTCCCCGATTGCTCAGTTTGGCTGGGCAGCCAGCTCTAGAAAGTCTTGGTGGTTCCAAACTTCTTCCATTTAAGAATGATGGAGGCCACTGTGTTCTTGGGGACCTTCAATGCAGCAGAAATTCTTTGGCACCCATCCCCAGATCTGTGCTTCAACACAATCCTGTCTCGGAGCTTTACGGACAATTCCTTCCACCTCATGGCTTGGTTTTTGCTTTGACATGCACTGTCAACTGTGGGACCTTATATAGACAAGGGTGTGCCTTTCCAAATCATGTCCAATCAATTGATTTTACCACAGGTGGACTCCAATCAAGTTCTAGAAATATCTCAAGGATGATCAATGGAAACAGGATCCACCTGAGCTCACTTTCAAGTCTCATAGCAAAGGGTCTGAATACAAATATAAATGTGTTTTTTAAAAATTTGTAATAAAGTTGTAAACATTTCTAAAAACCTGTTTTAGTTTTGTCATTATAGGTTACTGCGTGTAGATTGATGAGGAAAAATTGTTATTTAATCCATTTTAGAATGAGGCTGTAACGTAACGAAATGTGGAAAAAGTGAAGGGGTCTGAAAACTTTCCGAATGCACTGTATGCAGCAGCATACAAGACATTTTTAGACTCACCTGGTTGTGCTGTGCTCACAAAAACAGAAAGGTGTCGCGGTGGTCCTCGTGCAAATTTTGTCATGAAAATTTGTCATCAAAGTCGGTCATTCTCTGGATTTATGGTGCTTTTAAGACAACTGGCAACTCTGGGGAAAAGAAAGTTGAATCATGACGTCAGTGATCTTCAGGTCAGAGCTCTAGAAAGAGGCGCAAGTTGAATGACCGTTCAAAGCGTTTTTTCCCCCCAGTTGGAACTGATTTTTACCGAGTTCCCAGTTGTCTTGGACTCACTGAAGTCTTGAGATTTTCCAGTTTTTGTTTTGAACTGTCATGCTGGATTGACAGAAACTTTTTTGGCCCATGTTGTTGTGTAATGTTTATGTCCAATGGCCGATGAGCACCGATACGTTTTATCTATAATTTCTCTCCATATGACAAGGATTTTGCCAATAGATTGTCGACGTGATTCATGATGATGACTGCTTGTCTAGCTTGCTAGCTAAGATTTATGTATGATGTTGACATGATCAGTCCAATCAAAGAAAGCTACGGTAGTTATAACATTATTTGATGTAATTTTATTTGTGGCCTTCTTGGATGGACACATCTAAATGTAACTCTATGGCAGCACCCAACAGGCTTGAATTGTCGAGCTCTCCCGGTAGATTTTGCGGTGATGTTGTGTCCCCATGAGTAACAGTATACTGAGACAATCACAGCGCAACTAGAGAACATTATCAACCCCTACTGTATTTTCTGCTGGCTGCCCCACCACCACAGAAAACACTGAGCTAGGCTGAAACACCTGCATTTTGGAGCTGTCTTACTCAAGAAAGCAAAAAACAGACCATGTTTGTATGCAGCTTTACTAACTCAATTATGTTTTTTTACATTGTTTGCAAACATGCAAAACAAAAGGTGGGGCTCTGGGTATATTGTATATCTTAAATGTATGCCTACATTCAGATATACCCTTCCATTTCTTGGCTGGGACAGGGATGTAGTTTCGATGTGCCAATTTGTGGGGAAGTTCTCTGCATTTGAAGCTACTAAACCCAAGAAACTGGTGTGCGAGATTCTTAATATGTTTAACAAGCTCGGACTCCATGTTATCAGATCAATTGTGTTGTGTGCCTCTTTCGCACAGATAAATATTTGTTTTCTTTTTTTGTGAATGTACCTCTGTGAAATTCTGTAAAAAATTTTCCTTGCTGCTGCTCAAATGAACTTCCCTTCCTTGGCTGCGCTCTTAAGAACCTCAAGGGGGGCTAGACCCCTGCTTGTTTTACACTTGTATACACGGGGTATGATGATATCTGCAACAATAAAAATGCACCATTTTGATTTCATATGGATTGCAAAAACACATTGCAAAAATAATATGCATATTATTCATAAAACGGACAAACAAGGGGGGCTAGACCCCTGCTTGTTTTACACTTGTATACACGGGGTATGATGATATCTGCAACAATAAAAATGCACCATTTTGATTTCATATGGATTGCAAAAACACATTGCAAAAATAATATGCATATTATTCATAAAACGGACAAACTGTAATCACCATTTGGATGGGGTATGGTGGTCATTGGCTCAACTTACCCCAAGGCAAACATTTGGACCATATTAGGCTACACAGCTACAAGGATGCACTTTCATGCTGGGTTTATTCCATGCAGCATAAAGAGAACCAAACTGATTTATACAACAATCTTAAAACGATCTGGTTTAGATACAAGAATCATGAAACCTATAAGACAAAAGATTTATTTGACTTTGTGAAAAGTTTTTGGGACCAGCTTGCTTACTACTTTTCCCATGTGGTTTCCATGTGGTTTCTAGACTCCATTAAATGATAACCTATTATACATTTTGTGTACGGTTTCCTAGAAAGAAGGGGTGGCTCAACTTACCCCACTCTCCCCTACTGCTATTAACAGACCAAAACAACGATGTCTCTACAACCATGAACAACATTAAATGTAAATAAGAAAAGTTTGGTATTAATACAGGATTAATAAAAACAAAAGTATGTAATCTTGCATGGTTCTCTTTTGTACCAGTGACCGTTCAAGAGCATACTGTTATGCGTGCCTTCGGTTGGCCTGACATCATCCTATAAGCCAGATGCACCGGCTCCGTGAGGTTCGCCTTAAAGGTGTACACGTGAGTCTTCCCACTGCACTGGCTGACGTTATAGAAGCTCAACCTCTGAGTCTTAAAACTCAGCGTGATCTCCAGTCTATGTACTGCCGGGGTTCTCTTCAATGGGACATCATGGCCCTGCTCAAAGGACCTGAGCAGGTTATCGAACCACATCAGGCACCAGGAGCCACGGCTACTCTCTAGGGCACTCGCTAGCCCGCTGCGTGCTAGCGCCCCGCTGTAGCACACCCCTATAATCCAGGGAGAAGATCCGTCCAGCTCCACCTCCCAGCGATGCTCGCCTCCGTAGAAGCTCTGGGTGCTCAGCACCTGGAGGAAGTTGCTAAACCTTGTTGGCAGGGCCGGGTAAGGCTGCTTTTTGGTGCTGAAGGTCACCGTCTTCAGGTCCTCCGACAGCACCAAGCTGGGGTGGGCAGTGTCCAGGTCAAAGGTCACCTCTGAGGGGTTGAGGGCGTTGCGTAGGCAACGCTGGGCCGTCCCGAGTCCCTCCCTCAGCTCTGCGCTCCTCCGTTCCAGCTCGTCGCAAGCGCGGCCTGGGTTAACTTTCGACTCAGGACTGGTGTTGTCGTGGTCCAGCTCCTCTAGAGGTTGCTGGGCCATCAGCTCCATGATGCGCGGTTGTGCCTCCTGAAGCCCCTCACTGAACACCCCACTGTCTTCCTCGGTCAGGAGGGATTTGGCTCGGAGCTGGGCCTCCCTCAACTTCTCTCGGATCTCGGAGACTTGGTGTACTCGGGTGCCTAGGCTCTCCTCGGTGGGGCGCAGTTCCTCTTCAATCAACTCTGTCATCCCAGTAACGTAGTTGATCGTCAGCTCAGTCATCTGCTCCAGCAGCTTGGCTGCCTTTCCTCTCAGAAGGGCATTGGCGGCCCTGATCTCGACCTCCCTCTCCTCCTCCCTCCTCAGCTGGTCCTCAGCCATCTGCAGCCTCACCGTCAACTCCGTTACCTGAGACGCTAATAGAAGTTTAGACTTGTCCATTATCACCTTCTCCATCTTGGTCAGTTGGTTTTTCAGAAAAGTAGGGGGCGCTGCAGCTGCATCTGCCAAGCCTGTGTGTTGTAACTCCTGTTGCTCTATGTCTAATAGACATTCAGAGGTCTTACCATAATTTCTCTGGTTAGTTGACAATACCCCCTGGTGGCAATCACCACCATCTCCATCTGTGATGGATCTGACCTTTCCTGTTGTGGTGGCTTTATAGCTCTCGATGATGCTGCACATCTTGAAGTTCTTCACAAGGGCCTGGGGACCCTGGTACTCAACCTGGCATTCGGGACAGCAGTGGTGGGCCGTGTCAGTGTCCATGTACTTCTCAAGGCAGGCTGAGCAGTAGACGTGGCCGCAGGGCAGGGACACAGGGTCGGAGAAGAGTTGCAGGCAGATAGGGCAGCTCAGGTCCAGCACGAGGGGTCCTTCAGTCTCAAACAGTGACATGCTGGCAGTGGCAGGCTCTAAAATGAACAATAAAAAAAGCAACAAAGAGTTGTAAAAACACATATTTTTTTTTTTTTAAATTCAGGTAACTTTGCAAGCAATTAGTAGTATATAGGGATTTCTTACTTTGAATTACATTATATGTAGTTCAATACAACTGAAGGAGACCTTAATGTGTGAGTCAAGATCACTCCGAGTCATAATACAAGCCAAGATCTACCTGTGAATTTTTTACATTTGGGCTTTTCTAATAACCAATTTCTTGTGGTTATTGTTCATGCAATGCCTGGGAGAAATCCTCACTATAGTATCTGCAATTTGGTAGTACGCCCAGACCCTTTTTTGAGAACGATATCTCAGTTTCAATGTCTCAGCTTGGAGAGAAGAAGCTTTGTGAGGTATTGGTTTGTCACATGCATAAACCAGTATTGGTCTGTCACATGAATAGCAATAGCAAACATTAATGAGAATTAATTATGAATAAGCTAAATCATGCAATTATTACTTTGTGTAAGTATATAAGAGAACTAACGGGACTGCCCCGTGAGAGCTCCTGATCGACATGTGTACTTGGTGCATTGAGTTGGTTGGAACCTCTCCAGTGCGCTGATAAAGAATGATTCATTTAAGATTGACTTTGAGTGTCCCAGTGTATGAATTTCCACAACATTCCGCAATTAAAATAAATAAATAATGGCTTTAAAAACGTATGCCTACGCAACATTAACCAATTAAAAACAGTTCTGTAGCAATGAGGTTAGTGGAGTAGGCTATGGGCCCAATACATTAGCACGGCATATTGGCTATGCTTGAATTGCCCTGCCAATGTTGTTCTTCTCTGATCATTTTGAAATTATATTTCAACATGTTAGGTATAGGATCACACTGGTAATAGATCATTTGTTGTATTACTTGTGAGGCACAGCTGAGTGAGCATAATAATTTCTAGATTGTTTTTTTACTGGACTGATGGCCTGCATCTGATGGTCAGTCTGAGGGGAGGGAGGGCGCAGCGGTGAGGCTACCTCTCACCCGACTCATATCCCGCTGCTCGCTCTACCTCCCTCCACTGAGCAAAGTGAACACCGTCTTCCAGCTGATGGCGAAACAAGTCGCACTGAATTATTTCTGCCTCATGCACCAATTCATGTTGTTCATCCTATGACCAGAGAAAGTGAAATATTCCTTGATATTACAAAAGACAAGCCGCCAATAATAACAACGCAAGCTTATCGGAACACTTTGCCATACTCACTCATTGCATCTGCAGTGCTGGTTGTAGCATAAGTAGGGAGAATGCACATTTTATGGCTTATAAGTGTTGAACGAAGTGTTACTGATTAACAACTTAAATTAAAAAACAGCAGCTTTGTGCTGTATTCGATTACTTAGGGCCGATTTCAAGTTTTCATAACAATCGGAAATCGGTATATATAAAAAAATAACTTTTTTACACCTTTATTTAACTAGGCAAGTCAGTTAAGAACACATTCTTATTTTCAATGACAGCCTAGGAACGGTGGGTTAACTGCCTTGTTCAGGGGCAGAACGACAGATTTTTACCTTGTCAGCTCAGGGATTCAATCTTGCAACCTTACGGTTAACTAGTCCAACGCTCTAACCACCTGCCTCACGAGGAGCCCGCCTGTTACGTGAATGCAGTAAGTAGCCAAGGTAAGTTGCTAGCTAGCATTAAACTTATCTTATAAAAAACAATCAATCATAATCACTAGTTATAACTACACATGGTTGATGATATCACTAGTTTATCTAGCGTGTCCTGCGTTGCATATAATCGATGCAGTGCGCATTCGCGAAAAAGGACTGTCGTTGCTCTAACGTGTACCTAACCATAAACATCAATGCCTTTCTTAAAATCAATACACAGAAGTATATATTTTTAAACCTGCATATTTAGCTAAAAGAAATCCAGGTTAGCAGGCAATATTGACCAGGTGAAATTGTGTCACTTCTCTTGCATTCATTGCACGCAGAGTCAGGGTATATGCAACAGTTTGGGCCGCCTGGCTCATTGCGAACTCATTTGCCAGAATCTCTCGCTCTGAGGCTTGGAGTAGTTGTTCCCCTTGCTCTGCATGGGTAACGCTGCTTCGAGGGTGGCTGTTGTCGATGTGTTCCTGGTTCGAGCCCAGGTAGCGGTGAGGAGAGGGATGGAAGCTATACTGTTACACTGTCAATACTAAAGCGCCTATAAGAACATCCAATAGTCAAAGGTATATGAAATACAAATCGTAGAGAGAGAAATAGTCCTATAATTCCTATAATAACTACAACCTAAAACTTCTTAACTGGGAATATTGAAGACTCATGTTAAAAGGAACCACCAGCTTTCATATGTTCTGAGCAAGGAACTTAAACCTTAGCTTTCTTACATGGCACATATTGCACTTTTGCTTTCTTCTCCAACACTGTGTTTTTGCATTATTTAAACCAAATTGAACATGTTTCATTATTTATTTGAAGCTAAATTGATTTTATTTATGTATTATATTAAGTTAAAATAAGTGTAAATTCAGTATTGTTGTAATTGTCAGTATTACAAATAAATATCGGCTGATTAATCGGTATCGGATTTTTTTGGTCCTCCAATAATCGGTATCGGTGTTGAAAAATCATAATCGGTCGACCTCTAGTCCGAATTCCCTTTTCCCGCACTATATTGAAATGCCAATATGCATTCTACAAAAAGGTGGAATATGCAAAATATGATAACACAACTGATGGCAGTAGCTAACTAGCCAGCTAACCTCTGTAGCTAGCCAGCAAGCAACGCTAAAGAGATTGCAAAAGGGTTCGCATAACTCCCGCCAAACAAAAAAATAGTTTTTCTAAATATTAATCTAGCTGGCTAGCATTTATGAGGCCAGCAAATACGTTCCTTATGTCCTCCAACATTATAATGAAAAGGTGCCGGATTTGCGTTTATCGTTGAAGGAATGAGTGTTACACTGAGGCCTGTACTCTGGAGCGGGATTGATTTGGAGGTGGATGGTCCGTCATGGTCTGGGGCAGTGTGTCACAGCATCATCGGACTGAGCTTGTTGTCATTGCAGGCAATCGCAACGCTGTGCGTTACAGGAAAGACATCCTCCTCCCTCGTGGTATCCTTCCTGCAGGCTCATCCTGAAGTTTTTATAACTGTGATCTTAATTGCCTACTGTCTGTAAGCTGTTAGTGTCTTAACGACCATGCCACAGGTGCATGTTCATGAATTGTTTATGGTGCATTGAACAAGCATGGGAAACAGTGTTTAAACCCTTTACAATGAAGATCTGTCTAGTTATTTGGATTTTTAAGAGTGATCTTTTAAAGACAGGGTCCTGAAAAAGGGACTTTTCTTTTTTGTTGATACTGAATTTAGGATATACTCTGGTTGGCCTGAAACAGTCTTCCTCAAGTCACGTTCAACTGTCGGAGACAATTGGAGCACAATGGTCTGCCTTCATATCATAGGCCTGAATTATCTAAAGCTTAATAATAGCCACACCAAACTGTCAAACATTTCTAAACTGTATTAGGGTAATATCAAAGTCAAGCTATTGTTTATAGGGAAAATACGAGCAGAAGAGCAACAGTAAACCAGGCAAAAAACATAAAACCCTCCCTCCAGTAAATTTCGATCTGTCCCTTAGAGTATGTTTGGTTGGCTAAAACATGCAGTTACGTCTCTCAGGGTTGTAAACTGAGGAAACATACACCCGGTAATGGTTTAATCATTTGATTAATCAAACAGCTACCATCAAACAATAGTATTAAACCTACTTACTCTTGTACAGTAGAGCAGGCCGTATTATATCATGTGGATGTGTCAGGTAAATTAATTTGCCTTGACCTAGCCTAGAAATGAAACAAATCTTACCCGCAAACCCTGTAGCCCTTCTGAATGAAGTAGAACCTATACTAGTTCATAAAGAAACTCAGACATTTGGAAATCTTATAACACATCCCAAATGTATACCGCGTGACTAGGCTAAACTTAGGCAACATGTCAGATCTCTCCACAAACTGTGGCCCTTGTGAGCTCAAGGTCCAATATGTCTACGACAGTTGAGTCGCAGATAACTTTCGATTTCCTGGGAATTCAGTTTCTAATTCACGCTGCCGCGCCACATTCACGTAAACTCGCGGGATCAGGTGGCTTTGGAAGTTTCTATTCCCGGTGTCGCTGTAATACAAAACATGCAATTAACCATAATAAAAGTATCTTACCTAAAATGCTGTTTAGTAGGACACGATATTTTCAACGTGGAGACCTTGTCGTTGTTGATATTGCATTAAAATCCGACTTTTTCTCGCGCGCGCATTCGGATAGGAACTGCACCGATCAGCACCTGTACATCACCGCACAACTGGGGATGGTAATTTAGTTAGGTCGATACTAACAGTGAAGACAAACTAGAAACATGATAGTTGTCTTGAATTAGCCGTAGCCTACTTCCACCGTGACATCAAAAGTGCCTGTCCATGATGAAATGAATTATTAACCTACTTCCTGTTATGTTACAAGTTACCTGGGCGTTCACTGTAATTACAGTCAATAAAATAAGAGTGGAACAGTCCTATTCTGTAATATTAAAAAGGGATAGTAAATCCAGATTACATTTCGGTTTCCTTACCCTATAAGCAGTCCATGCTTAGGCGTCCCTGGAACTGTTTTCACATGCTAACGTTTTAGCATTTGTGGCATAAATCCCATTACATCATTTTTTGGGCATCATATTCAAAGTGCCAGGGAAACTAACCCAAAGTATAGCTTGCTGCCATAGGTTTTCCATAGACTGCTTAAGCCTTCCGCATGCTTCGAGTTTAAACTCGGCAAGGCGAACGAGTGTGCTCATATCCTCCCTTAAAAGACGGTTGGTTAATTTTGAGACGCCATAGCCAGTAATCAGAATTAATCGAAGAACGCAAAAAAATCTGTCATTAAATTTAGACATTTTTGTCAAGGAGATTTTACATCCAACTAAGATGTTGATGCAGTATTTCTCAAGTGGAAAAATGTGAATAAAAACGATTTGTAAACACTTAATTGAAGAATCACCTACGTAGGGGCATAGTTCGGCTACTGACTTTGGCTTGCCTCTAGACATTTTTGTGTGTGCACTAGCAGCCGAAATAACCCTTGCCGAAAACCAAAACAAACAAAAAAGTCATAAAATGCTGTTGCCAGATAATTGAATGTTCATTTCTCTACCATAAGCCACCTCCAACGTTGTTTTAAATAAATAATTTGGCAGTACATCCAACCAGCCTCACAACTGCAAACCATGTGTATGGCATTGTGTGGGCGAGCGGTTTGCAGATGTCAACGTTGTGAACAGAGTGTCCCATGGTGGCGGTGGGGTTATGGTATGTGCAGGTATAATCTACAGACAACAATTTCATTTTGATGGCAATTTGAATGCACATACCATGACAAGGTCCTGGGCCCATCATCGTGCTATTCATCCGCCACCATCACTTCATGTTTGAGCAAGATAATGCACGGGCCCATATCATAAGGATCTGTCCAGAATTCCTGGAAGCTGAAAATGTCCCAGTTCTTCATTGGCCTGCATACTCACCAGACATGTCACCCATTGAGTATGTTTGGGATGCTCTGGATCAACATGTACTACAGTATGTTCCAGTTCCTGCCCATATCCAGAAACTTCACACAGCCATTGAAGAGGAGTGGAACAACATTCCACAGGCCACAATCAACAGCCTGATCAACTCTATGCAAAGGAGATGTGTTGCACTGCATGAGGCAAATGGTGGTCACACTGACTGATTCTGATCCACACCCCTACCTTGTTTTTAAGGAATCTGTGGCCAACAGATGCATATCTGTATTCCCAGTCATGTGAAATTCATAGATTAGAGCCTAATGAATTTATTTAAAATTGACTGATTTCCTTTTATGAACTGTAACTGAGTAAAATCTTTGAAATTGTAATTGTTGCATGTTGCTTTTATACTGCCAAATTTTCAAAAACATTGGAGGTGGCTTAAGGTAGAGAAATTAACATTAAACTATCTGGCAACAGCTATTGTGGACATTCGTGCAGTCCGCATGCCAATTGCGTGCTCCCTCAAAACTTGAGACATCTGTGGCATTGTGTTGTGTAAGAAAATAGCACATTAGAGTGGCTTTTTATTG
The DNA here is from genome assembly GCF_016432855.1 of Salvelinus namaycush. Lineage (NCBI taxonomy): Eukaryota > Metazoa > Chordata > Actinopteri > Salmoniformes > Salmonidae > Salvelinus > Salvelinus namaycush. Next base: position 44,407,248 of record NC_052326.1, read on the forward strand.
TCCCCAGCACAAGGTGCACCTGTGTAACGATCATGCTGTTTAATTAGCTTCTTGATATGCCACACCTGTCAGGTGGAAGGGTTATCTTGGCAAAGGAGAAATGCTAATTAACAGGGATGTAAACAAATTAGTTCACAAAATTTGAGAGAAATAAGTTTTTTGCGCACATGGAACATTTCTGGGATCTTTTATTTCAGCTCATGAAACATGGGACCAACACTTTACATTTTATGTTTATATTTTCTTCAGTGTAGATCATTTGAAAATAACAAGGCTCTTCGGGTCCAATGCAATGTCTCTCTAAACAGAGTAATTGGTATCACTTAGGATGACAAAAAAAAATATATATATTTCTAAATATAATTAATTAAAGGGATATTTCGGCATTTTGGCCCTTTATCTACTTCCTAAGAATCCGATGAACTTGTAGATACCATGTCTATAGCTGTGTTCGAATACTCATACTAACAGCACTATTTGTGACGTAAATAGACTATTATAGTATGCTTGTTGGTCATAGTATGGATATAGTTATTATGCCAAAAGTTCCCGGTGGTCGCACTACATTTTCCAAAATACGAAGTATAAAAGCAGTGATCACTCTTTCCGTGCTTAAGGGCCTATAATGTAATTATTCAGAAAATGGGCGTGACTTCAACGTTTTCGGATTTGAATAAAATAAGCAGCCGAAGTCCAACGAGAGCGGATACAAATTCATTGGTTTAACTAATTATGACAAACGTTAAGAAAATGAGAAATGTAATAAAGTAATTACTTTTCAAATAAGTTACCTTACGTTATGTTGGCTGACAATTTGTTAGCTACACCATCCTTACAAAGCGCATAGCATATACCAGTATGTTAGCTAGCTACCTAACATTAGTTGGCTACTAATACATCGAACTTGCCAGTATATTTACTATCTACCCAACGTTTAGTGACTTGATTACTCCCGTCATTCTTAGTTTAGCTAAATCGTATAGTCATTGTGCTTTCACAATGGACATTTGTGCGTTCATAAATTCGCTCTGGCTATCTAATTTGATTCCAGAGCACTCTCGTCTGAGTGTACCTGTGGCAGAGCGCAGAATAACTGATGAATTTACTAACGCTCAACCCCAGTTGAATATGGCCATTATCGGCAAAAAAAGCATAATTAAATTGTTTCCAGCAGCACAATCACCAACGCTCTGGAAGACATAAAAACAGCCTAACCAGCTCTGCTAGGGCGAGTAAATGGTCAGAGTGAGGTGTTCTTTCATTTGTGTCTGGAAGTAGCTAGCAAGTTAGCTTGGATGCTTGACTGCCATTGCGTGGTCAGAACGGGCCAGTGTCCAGTGTGCGCTCTGAATTTATGAAAGGACAATCTGACAACGCTCTGAATTTACGAAAGCTCAGAGCGCACTCGGGCACTCCAGATGGAATTTACTCCTAAAATGTCTTGCTAGTAATTTGTTATGCTAACAAGCTAGCAAGAGGTTGCATTGCAACAGCAAAAAACTTCCGGTAGACAGGGAAGCGCTAGTACGCTCAACTGAAAGAATATCATTCGTTTACAGTATACTAAAATGAACTAATAGTATATACTCATTAAGTATGTAGTATGGGTATTCGAACACAGCTTCTGTGTCCAGTATGAAGGAAGTTAGAGGTAGTTTTGTGAGCCAATACTAACTTGCATTAGCACAATGACTTGGAAGTCGAAGTACTAGCAGATACCAATAGACATCCAGTCAACTGACTACGTGTGCTAGTGCTAGTTAGCAACTTCCTTCAAACTGTACGCAGAGATACAAATTGTATCCATGAGTTCATCTGACCATCGAGAAGTAGATAAAATCCCTAAGTATCCCTTTAAATATGAAAGCTTATAAATCATAAGCAAAAAGGCACCGTTTCAGACCATGGCCATTTCAATTACCCAAACAGTCAATTTACTCAAACCTGGAATGTATTTGGGATGTTCCCAAATACTGGAAAGGTGGGCCTGAGTGAAAAAGTTTGGAAAACCACGTGCTAAACGACTAAAATGTAAATATAACTGGAATTCTTGAGCAGCACAAATGCACATTGCGCCAGTATCATTTAGTTATTGGCAATATGGTATGGCCAGTGCAGTATGTCTTTTTGCAATCAAGTATAGCATAATATGAAGTATATAGTGTTGCGTAAAATGCAGTGTCATCGGTGCATACGTGTACATTTTTCTCTCTGCTGAAAGCCAGACACTTTAGTTTTTAATTGCATCAGATGAATCGACACAAAACAGAGAATATTAAATGAGAACCTTTCACATCTACAATATTCCAGGCCATCAATGCTTATTAATTAAAACTATTTCTGAACTCCGAAAGGGATCGAATAAGGGAGAAAAGAGGTGATGAGAGAGAAGGACAGATAGAAAGGAAAACCAGTCAGTTGTACAGTTGTCTAGTCAGTTGTACAACTGAAGGGCTTCAACTGAAATGTGTCATCTGCATTTAACCCAACCCCTCTGAAACAGAGAGGTGCGGAAGGCTGCCTTAATCAACATCCACGTCTTCGGCGCCAAGGGGAACAGTGGTTTAACTGGCTTGCTCAGGAGCAGAACGACAGATTTTTACCTTGTCAGCTCGGGGATTTGATCCAGCAACCTTTTGGCTAGGCTACCTGTCGCCCCAGACAGTGTGTCTGTGTGTCTAACCCAGAGTGGACAGGTCCAGTGGCGAGTGTGTGTGTGTGTGTGTGTGTGTATGTCTAATCCAGAGTGGACAGGTCCAGTGGCGAGTGTGTGTGTGTGTGTGTGTGTGTGTGTGTATGTGTGTCTAATCCAGAGTGGACAGGTCCAGTGGCGAGTGTGTGTGTGTGTGTGTGTGTGTGTATGTGTGTCTAATCCAGAGTGGACAGGTCCAGTGGCGAGTGTGTGTGTGTGTGTGTGTGTGTGTGTGTCTCATCCAGAGTGGACAGGTCCAGTGGCGAGTGTGTGTGTCTAATCCAGAGTGGACAGGTCCAGTGGCGTGTGTGTGTGTGTGTGTGTGTGTGTGTGTGTGTGTGTGTGTGTGTGTGTGTCTCATCCAGAGTGGACAGGTCCAGTGGCGAGTGTGTGTGTGTGTCTCATCCAGAGTGGACAGGTCCAGTGGCGAGTGTGTGTGTGTGTGTGTGTGTCTCATCCAGAGTGGACAGGTCCAGTGGCGAGTGTGTGTGTGTGTGTGTGTCGTCTCATCCAGAGTGGACAGGTCCAGTGGCGAGTGTGTGTGTGTGTGTGTGTGTGTGTGTGTGTGTGTCTCATCCAAAGTGGACAGGTCCAGTGGCGAGTGTGTGTGTGTGTGTGTGTCTCATCCAAAGTGGACAGGTCCAGTGGCGAGTGTGTGTGTGTGTGTGTGTGTGTGTGTGTGTGTGTGTGTCTCATCCAGAGTGGACAGGTCAAGTGGCGAGTGTGTGTGTGTGTGTGTGTGTGTGTGTGTGTGTGTGTGTGTGTGTGTGTGTGTGTCTAATCCAGAGTGGACAGGTCCAGTGGCGAGTGTGTGTGTCTAATCCAGAGTGGACAGGTCCAGTGTGTGTGTGTGTGTGTGTGTGTGTGTGTGTGTGTGTGTGTGTGTGTGTCTAATCCAGAGTGGACAGGTCCAGTGGCGAGTGTGTGTGCGCGCGAACGTGTGTGTGTGTCTAATCCAGAGTGGACAGGTCCAGTGGTGGTAGGGGCTCTCTCCAGTAGGAGAAGTGACTGAACTCGGGGCAGTCGAAGGAGGACGACCTCCCATCCTCAGAGAGCATAGGGAAGAAGTGCTCCACCAGCTCGCTCAGGTGAGTGTACCTGTGGTGCACACACACACACACACAATAATGTGCCGGAGCCATCACAGCTCTATAAATTCAGCTGTAATTATTAGGAGTCTGATCTATTCCGCATCTTGGAACAGACATGACAGCATGCTCTAAACCAAAGCATGCTGTTATCAGGAGCATTTTAAAATTTTTATAAAATAATTATTAAATCAAGACAAAAACTGTACTGTATGTATTTAGTGTGCACTTATGAGGAGTGGACTGATGACTGTCACTCCTCTGTGGCTAGTGTACTTACGAGGACTTGCTCCCTTTGTTCTTCTCCTGAATGAGCTCACCCTTGGGGTTCACAGTGAAGATCCTGGTGTCAGGGACACCCACTTCCTTATAAGCATTGGCATCCTGGGAAAGTCCAGACAACACTTAAATCAAGGTTTATTTAAAATACAAAAAAACTCAATCCATCCCCTAGGGAACGGATTGAGAAACAATTGCCAAACACAGACAGTGAGTCAGCGGTGTGTGTGTGTGTCTGAAATCTGTCTTACCTACTAAAACTACATACTGTGTACTAATCATAGTACATACTATTTAGAAAGTACTGTTTAGTAAAAATGTGGGCCTCCCGAGTGGTGCAGCCTCGCAGTGCTAGTGGTGTCACTACAGACACGGGTTCAATACAAGGCTGTCTCGCAGTCGGCCGCAACCAGGAGACCCATGAGGCGGTGCACAATTGGCAAAGCGTTGTCCGGGTTAGGAAGGGTTTGGCCGGGCTGGGATGTCCTTGTTCCATTGCGCTCTAGCGACTCCTTGTGGCGGGGCCGGTGCATGCACGCTGACTTCTGTCGCGAGTTGTACGGTGTTTCCTCCGACACATTGGTGTGGCTGGCTTCCGGGTTAAGCGAGCAGTGCGTCAAGAAGCAGTGCGACTTGGCAGTGTCGTGTTTCAGGAGGACGCATGGTTCTCGACCTTCGCCTCTCCCGAGTCCGTACGGGAGTTGCAGCGATGGGACAAGACTAACTACCAATTGGATATCATGAAATTGGGGAGAAAACAGGGTAAAAGTACAAAAATATATATGTTTGGTATACAGTGAGCAAAAAATATCAACATATTTGGCTCAAATGCATAATTTTGTCGTTTCCCGCCATTTGTTCATTTGGTACAGCCCGTCCCCTATAAAATGTTATATTTTCCCAAAGCGCCTACTACTAAAAACGCAAGTCAGGGAATCGGACAAGGCCTGTGTATGTGTGTGACTGTGTGTGGCTCACATTGGTTCTGTTGCCAAAGGCTGCATAGAAGGGCTTCCTCTGGGGGTTGAACAGGTCTCGGATGTCGGTGAGGCAGGCGATCTTGAACACCTCCGGCTTCTTCTCTACCACCTCTCTGTGCAGGGCCGAGAAGAAACTGCTTGGGGCCAGCAGCACGGGGCCCTTGGGGAGGACGGTGCCTTTGTCGTTCACCCACTGCAGGTAGCCCTTGGTGATGTCAGCCATGCCGATGGCCCGCGCCGAACAGTAGAGGAACTTGTATCCGTTTCTAGAAGGGAGAGCGAGGAGGGGTTACCCATTGATAATAAAACAACAACTGGATACAAGCATCTTGTAAGTTATCACTGGCTTCCAATGAGAGGCACATCATGGCACATTCATTTAGAGCAGGAAGTGTTGTTTCACAATGTTGTCATTTTGGCTCAAAATAGAGTTTTGGAACCAACACATGCACAGTAAATACTGATGGTGGAGGGAACAGCTGCATCTTGTTCATTATGAACCTAACAGAAGAAAACAGACTGAAAAAGAGAGGGACTATCTAGACATCTACTGAACAGGACCCTGGTGTGACTTACTGGTGGATTTTGTGGTAGAGACGGGCAATGCCGTGGTGTGTCCAGTCTTTCCCCAGCTGAGGTAAGATATGACCCAGGGCATCAGACCTGTAATTGGCAAGGAGAGAGTTCATAAAGCATTGAACACACATTCACATGTACATACAGATTGGATCATACTGGGCTGAGATGGTGCTAAACTGTCTCTAAAAGCACAGGGTAGTACCTTTCTTACACACACAAACACACACTCACTTTGTGATGGTGCCATCGATGTCTGAGATGACGACGTGGTCGTCCCAATTCCACAGGTAGATGGCGGCTTCGCAGCGACAGGTGCCCTGGTACTGAGTGGTTACGCTGAACATAACCTTGTTGGCCCCCTCACGCAGTTTCAACCGCTCCTGATCACAACACAGGGTAGGGATTATGAGGCAGTGTGTATGACTGTGTGTGCAGGGTTTTTTCTGGATCAAACGGGCTTAGGTGGTGGGCGTGGCAGGGGGGCACAGTCGGCTCGTCTGCCTTGCCCAAATTTTAGAGGCCCCCCATCTTGGCGGTGTAGAGAACGTTTAGCATTTTTAAGACAATTTCCTGCAATTCTACACATTTCTCCATGGACCTGAGAAATGTTTGCAGTTTTAAAGCAAATGTCCTGCGATTCTACATATTCTGCCCTGGAGCTGAAAGAATGTGGCCGTTTTAAAAAGGTGATTTCCTACAATTCTATGCATTTTGACATGGCAAATGCTGTGTTATTTTGCTCAAACTTAACAAAAAAAATGTACTGCTAAATAAATTGCTTTTCGAATGTTCAATTCTTCCTGACTGCCTAACTTTTATTTTTGTGATTGTTAGTTAACAAACACACACACACACCCCCCATTCAAAGGTTTGGACACCTCATTCCAGGATTTTTCTTTATTTTAAATATTTTCTAGATTGGTCGAATAATAGTAAAGACAACAAAACTATGAATCATGCAGTAACCAAAAAAAAGTGTTAAATAAATCAAACAATATATTTTAGATACTTCAAAGTAGCCACCCTATGCCTGGATGACAGCTTCGCACGCTCTTGGCATTCTCTCAACCAGCTTCATGAGGTAGTCACCAGGAACGCATTTCAATTAACAGCTGTGCCTTGTTAAAAGTTCATTTGTGGAATTTCTTTCCTTCTTAATGAGTTTGAGACAATCAGTTGACAAGGTAGGTGTGGTATACAGAAGATAGCCTATATATTACCCTATTTGGTAATAGACCAAGTCCATATTATTGCAAGAACAGCTCAAATAAGCAAAGAGAAACAACAGTCTATCATTACTTTAAGACATGAAGGTCAGTCAATGCAGAAAATGTCAAGAACTTAGAAAGTTTCTTTAAGTGCAGTCACAAAAACCATCAAGCGCTATGATGAAACTGGCTCTCATGAGGACCGCCACAGGAATGGGAGACCCAGAGTTACCTCTGCTGCAGAGGATAAGTTCATTAGAGTTACCAGCCTCAGACACTGCAGCCCAAATAAATGCTTCATAGGGTTCAAGTAACAGACAAATCTCAACATGTTCAGAGGAGACTGCGTGAATCAGGCCTTCATGGTCGAATTGCTGCAAATACACCACTACTAAAGGACAACAATAAGAAGAGACTTTCTTGGGCCTAGAAACATGAGCAATGGACATTAGACTGGTGGAAATCTGTCCTTTGGTCTGGAGTCCAAATTTGAGGTTTTTGGTTCCAACCGCCGTGTCTTTGTGAAATGCAGAGTAGGTGAACGGATGATCTCTGCATGTGTGGTTCCCACCGTAAAGCATGGAGGTGATGGTGTTTGCTGGTGACACTGTCAGTGATCTATTTAGAATTGAAGGCACACTTAACCAGCATGGCTACCACAGCATTATGCAGCGATACGCCATCCCATCTGGTTTGCGCTTAGTGGGACTATCATTTGTTTTTCAAAAGGACACTGACCCAACACACCTCCAGGCTGTGTAAGGGCTATTTGACCAAGAAGGAGAGTGATGGAGTGCTGCATCTGATGACCTGGCATCCACAATCACCCGACCTCAACCCAATTGAGATGGTTTGGGATGAGTTGGACTGCAGATTGAAGAAAAAGTAGCAAACAAGTGCTCAGCATATGTGGGAACTCTGTTCGAAAAGCATTCCATGTGAAGCTTGTTGAGAGACTGCCAAGAGTGTACAAAGCTGTCATCAAGGCAAAGGGTGGCTACTTTGAAGTATCTCAAATATAAAATAGCATTAGATTTGTTTAACACTTTTTTGGTTACTACATGATTCCATATGTGCTATTTCATAGTTGATGTGTTCACTATTATTCTACAATGTAGAAAATAGTAAAAATAAAGAAATACCCTTGAATGAGTAGGTGTGTCCAAACGTTTGACTGGTACTGTTGGTCCATTACCTTTTCTATACAAGTTAGTGCTGTGAAAAAGTATTTGCCCCCTTTCTGATTCTCAATTTTTGCTACAATATGCTAAATTGGATCTTCAAACAAAACCTAATATTAGATAAAGGGAACCAGAGCTTACAAATAAAAAAAGTATTTTATTTAATTAAAAGTTATTCAACACCCGATTCCCCTGTGTAAAAAAGTAATTGTCCCCTTACACTCAATGACAGCAACCAAATGCTTCCTGTAGTTGTTGATCAGTCTTTCACGTCGCTGTGGAAGAATGTTGGCCCACTCTTGTATGCAGAACTGCTTTAACTCAGCGAAATGTGTTGGTTTTCAAGCATGAACTGCAACATCTCAATTGGGATTAGTTCTGGACTTTGACTAGGCCATTCCAAAACTAAAAATGTGTAGTTTTAACCATTTAATGTTGACTCGATTGTGTGTTTTGGATCACTGTCTGTCTTGTTGCATGTTCCAGCTGCGCTTCAGCTCCCACATGGATGGCCTGACATTCTCCTGTAGAATTGTCTGATACAGAGCAAAATTCATGGTTCCTTCTATTAAGGCAAGCTGTCCAGGTCCTGAGGCAGCAAATAATCCCCAAACCGGCACACTACCACCACCATGCTTCACCAAAAAGTTGACTCAAGTTTGACAAAAATAACCTGGATGATCATCAAGACTCTCGGAAGAAATCTATAGACAGATTAGTCAAAATAATAACTTTTTGGACGACATGGGTCCCATTATGCCTGACGAAAATCAAACACTACATTCCACAGTAAGAACCTTATACCAACGGTCAAGCATGGTGGTTGTAGTGTGTTAATTTGGGGATGCTTTGCTGCTTCAGGACCTTGACGACTTGCCTTAATAGAAGGAACCATGAATTCTGCTCCGAGGACAAATACTTTTTCACAGCACTGTATATCGGGTTTCAGTCATTTAAGTTTACAGGGAAAACATTTTTCGATCCCAAAAAAAGGAATGGACTTAGGCGATCCGAAAAAATGACTGGTGTGTGTGTGGCAGTGATGACGTACTATCTGTTCGGAGGTGAGGCGTAGGGACTTGCGGTACATTTGGCTAAAACACTGGGCAGTGTTTATGGTCTCTAGGGTCTCTGATGATAGGTTGCCCACTCTGCCTAGGCCCGCCTCCTCGTCACTAGTCAGGTCATCCAGAGTCGCCCTGAAAAGTCACATATGGCAGAATTACTAGTCCATCAGCTAAAAACACTACAATCGGTCATATGCGTTACGCATGAGGAACAGTGTGTGTCTGTGTGTAATCACTCACAGTATGGTTGTTGAGGGACCAGTGACAGACACAGAGGTTGAGACATCATTCTTGGTCTGTGCCTCCTCTTGGTCCTGCTTAGAGTTCTCTCCAGTCTGCCGTAGGGAAAGACAAAGAAACATGTTGTTGTTAGGCAGCTCTTTAACATTATCCTTCATTATAAAACGGGTAGTTTGGATCCTGGATGCTGATTGGACGAGCAGTGTTCAACGCTGTGGCGTATTTGCTGAAATTGGCACACCTATGCCTGCTAACAGTTCCTTCAGCGGTATCACTGCGCCGCCATAAGAATATCATCATGTCCACGATGCTGTCCGAACCTTCTCTTGAATTTCTCTCAACAACAGCATTTATCTGTGACTATATTCATGATATAGCACAGCCTTTTGTGCCTTATTGCTTAAATACAAAGATGATTCATGAAATTCCAAATTGACTAAAATGTTAACTATAAGGTGTGCTGGACAGGAACAACATGTGTAATGGCTGGGGGTTCCCAGAAAACCTGGGTTGTGTTAATTAAGTGACACGCTAGCAAAACATGTTGCAACTGAAAACAAAAAAGATTGTTTCTTATTGGACAAGTTCAGATAGTACCTTCCTTTTTTCTTCCGTTTTGTGCCTACTGAACACAACCCTAGCATGGATTGAGAAACCCTGTGATAGGCTACCTGGTTTGAGTTAGTGTCCATGTCCTTCCTCCTCCAGGAGAACCACCAGCGGCCAGACTTTTTGGGCATCTTGTCCTTCACCAGCTGGTCAATGGCACTCTACATACAGTACAAGGTTAAAGATCATATAGCACACCTGTCACCACTTTCCCTACTTCCTCCTGAAGTGTGCACTCGTACACTACTCCCCATACATTGGTGTACAGTAAGTATGAGCCAGAGAGAAACTTCTCTTCATATTTATTTATACTCGTCATTTAATTTCAAATCCATGAAGGGAAGTGAACAAGGGTAGAGATTAGAGATATACCTTTGGTATATTCTTTTGAAAAACTTGCATTGACAGAACCATAGGGGCAGCCACTGCCCAGTTATAATACCTAAAAGAGCACAAAAAAAACATGAATTTGTCAATGGACAGACACATTTAAAATATGATGGCAGAACCACAAGCAAGCAACGTATTGTACACTACCAAATGCAACTCTAACACTTACTTTGAGTTGATGCAGATAACCAGGTTTGGATCTTCGATGATTCCAGGGTTGCTCACCAAATCCTGGTAGTTCACAACGTGCTCCATAAACTGATCTGGAACAGAGGCAAATGGCAATAGAGAAAGTCAAGAAAAAGTCTCATCAATCCAACTGTTAGAAATGGGTAAGAATGCATAGGTTACCACGTGTTCATATTTCATCTAAAAAAAAGTCCGTCTTCATTGTTCTCTCTAGCTTGTTAAAGATCATCACTAGAAGCAGCTAATGGTGAGCGGATGTGGTTCCTTCCATCGGACACATACACAGCTGCACAGAAATAGACATTGCAGGAAAGTTCTTCTGCAACAGGGTGATCAAATTAGGATCCTACATCTGTACACACACACACCTTTGTTGATTTGACTGGTGTGGCCGGTGCGACCGCAAAGGGACATGCTAACGTCCATGTGGTTGGTGGTAGAGTCGGACAGGTACTCTGTGCCGCTGTCCATGGCCCCACTGCCCACCGACTGGGGAGACTGGTTACCAGAACCGGACCCTTGCTCCGCACCGAGCCGCGAGCATCCTTCTGCCTCACTGAGTGGAGAGGCATAACCATTAGCAAAATCTTCTACCACTATGCCTTTTACGTATTTACTTGAGAAGTGAATTGCCTGAGTTGAAATGGAATTGATCCCCATGCTGATTCCATGTACATAATGGATAATCTAACACTAATATTTCATCACTATGAGGCAATAGAAAGTTCCAAGCTGTTGCATTTATCAGGTGCTATTCGGGAGTGGGATCAATAGGTTCTAACTTTGAGAAACACTCAAATGACTATTGATTTGGTATAGGATGTGATACAGTCTATGATATCTTATGTCTGCTGATGTCCATGTGAGTCCCTACCAGTGTGACCTGCCTTGTGAGGACACAGTCAAGCCTAAGATAACATTACTCATGATCTGGTTAGGGAACGCATCCTGCTACATTATACACAGAGTTAACTAATTTGTGTCATCCTTGACACTGAGTAAGTGTGGAATGCGGAAGCCATGCCAACTGGGAACTTGGCTCATACCTAGACAGAAGTGGGGGAAAGGTGACATATTTTGGGCTAAATATTATGAAATCCATTGCCTGTTGACCTCCATTCCATGGGAAATACCAAAGCATAATTATGTGGGGCATGAAAACCCCAGTTGATAAAGAGTAATGTCCGTTCTAACTTTAAGTAGCTCCGTGTCCGAATACCTGTACTTGCATTCTAAATAGTAGGCATTTTGGGTATACAAAAATAGAAAGTTAGATAATGTGACATTAAATATTTTGTATGCTTTAACCGTCTAGAGGGAACATTGAATTTTGCATTACTGCTATTAGCCAATAGAAATGCACTGAATAACAGATTCACTACATGTTACAACAGATAGTCCCCCAAAACAATCTAAAGGAAGTTTGTTCTGAAATGTCGGTCCTATATCTGAGAGACATAAGAAAGACTTTTATTTTACATGCATTTACCTCCATATATACACACTTCCATTCATTTTTTAAACTAGTACTGGGGACCTTCAGAGGAGTCCCAAGAGGCTTGTGGGGGTCGTAGAGTAAAATGGAGAACACCATTTTGAGAGTCTCATCTGTCAATAGAGGGTTCATAATAGTTCAGGCCAAACCGTTCAGACGTTTTCGTGAGAAGACCGATTTTTGGAATGTATCATGGTCTGACAAACACTGCTCTAGCTCTACCTCATTTCACCGCTGATGTGGAAGGGCGATATCAGCAGATGTGGTGGATTGAGAAGCAGACAATGCAACAAAAAAACATCTCTCTAGCTTAAGCAAATGGATTCTTAATGGAGATTTTATTATTTGATTTCCACGGGGTGGGGGGTGTGAGAGGGGGGGGGGGAAGAGAGAGAATTGTAGGACAAGGGTTAAACGCAGGTTGACGTTCACTGTCATGAATCTTGCCCTGGAGGCAGAACTGAGCAATTTTCACTAGATGGACCAGCAAAGTCAAAATTGGCTATATAAATTCCTGAAAACAAAAAGTAGCTTTTTTGGTCTTGGTTAGGGTTAAGCTTTAGGGTTAGTAGTGTGGTTAAGTTTAAAATCAGATTTTCTGATTTTGCAGAGCTGCCTCCAGTGCAAAATGCATGACAATAAATGCCAACCTGCACTTTAAATGCTAGGATGTCATACTTGTTTCGGCTTTTCATCTAATATGAATTCGCTGCATGCTATTGAGGAAGAAAAGGAAGGACGGAAGGAAGGAGAGCTGGGAGCCCTTTACCTTTTAGGTGGGAAGTAGAGAGCTGCCACCTCTGGGTCCAGGTTAGACAAGTCATCCAGGTAGATGTCGGAGGGTCCAAGGTGCTGACTGCGTTTACCTGTGTTCACACAGCACAGCAGCAGAGACAGACCACACAATTCAATGTCATGTCAAAACCAACACTCAAATCTTCTTGAAGATATTACTATAATGCGTATACCTGTCAAATCCTCTCAGATCTACAGGATGTGTGCCCAGGGTTTAGGGATTGAGACGAGATCGGTTTCTCACCTTTCTTCTTGTCCTGGTGCTCTGCTGAGCTAGACTGCTCCTCCCCCAGAGCCTCAGTGGCTAACAAGTCTGTCACTCCGACACTCTCTGCAGCCTGATTGGTCAGGGAGCCGTCTGTGGCTTTGTCCGTCATTGCAGAGCCGTTCTCTGTCTCCTCCCCTCCCTCGGTGCAGGGCTCAATCCCGCTGTCACCCTCACTCAAGACAACTTCTGTCCCTTGTCCATTGTGTTCTGGAAAGGCACTGTGCTGTTCTGGTTGTGCTCTACTACCCAGATACTCTGTGGTAATGAGACCTAAGTTGGCTGCACTGGCATAGCTAGTTGTGTTAGCCAAACTAGCCTTGTTAGCTATAGCAGTTGTGCTGTCGCTAGCTAGCCTGTCTGCGCTGATTGTGCCAGCTTTGCTACCTTTTATGGATGGGATGTGTGTGTCTATACAGTTTTCAACTTGGCTAACAATGTTGTTAGCTACACATTCAACATTTGCTGTGCTTTCTTCGCTAGCTTGTCTATCAGTGTTGTCTACATTAGCCATGCTAATTGTGTTAGCCAGGGAGTTTCTGGAGTCTTCCAGCTCCGGGTTGGATGGGGACTCCTCGGCTACTTCATCCCCTGCCTGCTGGGTCTCTACTTGTGGCTGCGTTTTTGTTTTTCTAGGCCCTGGGGCTTGGGGCGATTCTATGCTAGCCATCGCTAACGATGCCAATGTTAGCGGTTCTGAGAAGAGCTCTGAGGTGTGGTGATTCGGGGTGGAGTGGGTCATATTGGAGGCTCTCTCCAGGTCTATGCGGGAACTTTCTGTGGGTTGGACCGCTGGTCCGGTCCTGGGCGTGGGCCTGACCACCACCGTCACGCTACTGCTCGGACAAAGCTGGACAAAGCTAACCCCGGGCTCTAGGCCCATGTCGAAGGAGTCCTGCCGCTGGATGGTGCGGAAGTGGGAGCTGTCCGAGCAGTGGATGCCAGCGGAGACATGCTGCACCTCCACCCTCCCTCTCTCCGTTGGACACATCTAGAGGGAGCAGGGAAAACAAAGCAGTGTCGTGATGGAGCTACTGAACAAACTTTTTATGACACCTGTATGTCCAGTTGTCAATTCTATGTCATGTAGGGATGTGCCTTTCAAGCACGATTCGATTCGCATCTAGATACATGGGCTCTGATACAGTACTGGAACGACTGTACTGTGTGAGTGTGTGGGAGGGGGGGATCCCCATCACCCACCAATTAACTTGGCATTTTAGCAGCACATTTTTGGGGGCGCTAGTAATATGTCAATATTTATCTGTAGAAATGAGCAATTAATATAGAACAGCTTTGGATTTCACCCCAGTCTTAAAAGCGAATGGTTTTGACCATTTGGGGCGGTAGGTAGCCTATCGGTTAAGAGTGTTGAATCCCATGAGCAGACTTGGTGAAAAAAATCTGTCAATGTGACCTTCAGCAAGGCACTTAACCCTAATTGCTCCTGTCTAAGTCACTCTGGATAAGAGCATCTGCAAATGACAAAAAAAAAATTGAACTTTGAGAGCTGCTCTACTCCGACTCCCGCTCAGACCATAGGCCTACAGTGCAGCTCAAAATAAGTACAGCAGAAATTACAACTTTACCCTGTCCATGTAAAAATGACTATTTAAAGCAAAACTACCTTCATCATTTCCTATGGTGAACCTAGCAATCGAAAAGCCCCAATCAGCAGCGAGTTGTGACCACTCCAGTAGCCTACACACCTCTGTCGGTAAAACGATTTTCTACAGTGTATTTGGTAACAATGACCAAGCAAATAAAATTGGTTGTCACCCAACTAATAAAGCCTATGATTTGACATAGCGAAAGCCATTTTACAAACATTTGAATGCTGAAGATGCTAAGAATATTAGATCAGGGAGGCTCTGGTTGGCGTGAGCAGCTGCACTCTGTATGCACAGTTGTTATCAGACTTAGAGATCAATGACTCATACACATTTACATGCGTAGTTAGTTAGGCTACTGAAGGAGAGGACACATCAACTCAGTCACAAAATATTAGATATTTTTGTAGGGGGGGATACAATTATATGATTAAGAAAAACATTAGTGAAGCGGCAGTTCATGATTTTTGAAATAATTTTCAGACCAATTCATGCCACATTTGAACCGGGGATGGATGCCCATCAGTGAATTGTTACATCCCTAATGTCATTTTATGTCACCTGTACTCCCTGTTATGACCTCTATGTCCCATTATGACGTGTTATGCTACCCATATGTCCTGTTATGACACCTGTACACCCAGTTATGGCCTCAATATGCCCTGTTATGTTATACCTCAGGAAAGCCACCCCAGTTCCACTGCATCTGAGGCCCTGAAGACTCCGGAGGCTTCACCAGTAGCTCAGAGTCACTCTTGGGGGAGGAAGGACGACTATAGAACACACTGGAAATAGAAGACACAGAGAGAGGCTAATTAATTGAAGGAAAGAGAGAGAGAAACTGTTGAAAAAGAGAGACAGAAGGAGATGGGGGGGGCAGAAGAAGCTCTCAGAAGGCTCTGACGAAGGTCATGCATACGTAAACCTAAGCTAGATAAACAACTGATAGCGGCAAGCGGAGCGTGCAGGTTTTTTTTCTTATTTCAACAATAGTTCCAAATAATTCCCACACACCTGCAACAATTAACCTCAGATGTGTGAGTGTTTTTCCTAATTAGAGAGAGCAGGAGAAAAAAAGACAAGAGGGAAAAAGTGACAGAGAGGGTTCATAAACTGGAGAAAGAGGGGGACAGACAGTAAAAGAGAATGAAAATACAAACTTATTTTAACTGACTACCAGTGGCGGTTTCTAGGACACAGATTAGACTATCCTAGTCCTGGATCAAAAAGCAAACTCATTGGAGAATTTTTTTAGGGTCTGGGATTAGGCTTAATCTGTGTCCAGGAAACTGCCCCTTAAAGTGCAGGTAAATTGCCTGACCTGTTGTCTGGCCATAATGTCCAAATGTACTCTTAAATCTCTAATCGGTACAGCCAGAAGAGGAATGGCCACTCAGAGCCTGGTTCCTCTCCAGGTTTTTTCCTTAGTTCGTGCTTTCTAGGGAGTTTAGCGTGGCCACGGTGCTTCTGCCTGCATTGCTTGCTCTTTGGGAGTTTAGGCTGGGTATCTGTAAAGCACTGTGACAACTGCTAATGTAAAAAGGGATTTATAAAATACATTTGATTGATTGTCTGACCTCTCTGAGGGGGACCACTCTCCATCAGAGTGAGGGTGGACGTCCCTGGTCTGCACGGCCACCAACTCTTCATGCGGCTCCTCGGACAGCGAGAAGTACACAGACTTACTGTTAGGGAGACAAATTGTATTTATTTTTTAAAGTCAGCCACAGGGTATCAGAACACTAAAGCTGATCACTCAAAGCCACATACCGGATGCTAAATCTAACAATTAGACCTGGGTTGAATATGTATTCGCCTTCCACCTAACACTCAAGGTATGCCTGATTTAGCTTGGACGGCACAATGAAACCGATAGAATAGTAATTTTCAACCAAAGGAATTAATGTTTTCAAATTGTAGTTGATGGGTTGTTCAACGAAGAGTACATTTTGCATCCCTTTGATATTTTAAGTAGAATTTGTGCACCAATATTTAATTTTAAAAAGCCTGTTATCTTACATTAAGTGCCCTTTATTATAGACCACATGTAAAATTCAATAAAATTAGATTTTTAATATGAATAAAGACTTGCTAAATTGCCAAAAATCTGTCTCTCCTCTAGTTTTTCAGACTTCTAGCAAGATTTTAACCCACTTATCGCCACCATTTGTCCACGTTTTCACCATCATTGTAAGGCCCTACTTACGTTCTGGCTTTGACAATCATTTCTGAAGATTATCATTTATTTCATGTGATTACTTTACTTCGGTCCCTCATTTTAAGGTCAACACTGATATGTGAACTTAACTCTCTTTTTAATATGGTTAAATTATACCTTTTAAAATTATATTTTCAAAAGAAACATTGAACATGGAATCAAATTATACTGTAAAAGCAGGTCAGCTGGTTGTCATCTTTTTGTCCATTTTCTGGTGTTTTGTGGTGGGAAACTGAGCCCGTCGAGCATAACATGTCAACTGTTACCCACAGATAGTAGTGAAGTCGGCTCGGTTTTGAATATTCAAAAAGTTTTCGATTATATAAAAAGTCCCATGACAGTAGTGACTGCTTATCAATTTTTAACCATCAGTTATTTACATTACTAAAATATTTCAGTTGTTGTGTATATTACATTTGTTATTTGTCATTTACCTTGACTAACCTGTGCCCCCGCACATTTACTCTGTACTGGTATCCCCTGTATATAGCCTCGCTACTGTTACTTTGTTTCCCTTTAATTATTTGTTATTTTTCTATTGTATTTTTTAAACATATTTTTTTGTATTTTTTTTAAGGGTGGCTACTTTGAAGAATATCAAATGTAAAATATATTTTGATTTGTTTAACACATTTTTGGTTACTGTATGATTTCATAGTTTTGATGTCTTCACTATTATTCTACAATGTAGAAAATAGTAAAAAAATAAATAAACATGATATGAATGGGTGTGTCCAAACTTTTGACTGGTACTGTATGTAGAACATTGGCCTGTTGGAAACTAAAACTCCCTACAATGTCCCACAGTTTAGGCATTATCTGAGAAACTGCAATGCAACGTGCGAACGAAATGGACAAAATGTAACGAGCTAAATGGAATTCAAACAACTGAACTGAAGTTGGACAATTAGACATCGAAACATAACTGACATTTCGGTTCATCGCTGAGCACTAACAGATAGTCTAGAAATCTTTTAAAATGTAAACTTTTTGGTGAAGCTTGCATTCAATTGCTCTCCCTGTTGCACACAGCAAGCTTCTATTCCCCCTGTCACAAGGTTATTTATGGATGATTTAAGATGGAAAAACTCAACCCTGTTATTTTTTTTTGAGATGGGAAAAATATATGTTTTATTAAGTTGAACGTGTCCTCTTTATGACAATAAAAAAAAAAAAAATTAAGTTACACAAGGGTCGTGTTTATCACGCAAAAAATAAAAACACATATGAAATATCTTGCTGCGTTTTGTAAATGCAGATCTCATTGTAATTTCTGCTCAGACTAATTTTGTGCTTCAGCTGCACTCGGATGAGAATTCACAAATGGGCATTCTATCAGCAGAGATGTGTAGCTACTTTTCTCAGTGTAGCCTACTTTTCTCGGGTAAAATGCCAGACTAATTTCAAACAAACATTTGGAAATGTAGCTGGCTACATTCTTTCTATGATAAACATTCAAAATATGCATCGTTTTGGCAAAAACATACTTTGCTTTTTCATTGTAAGCTCAATTACTTTTGTGGCTGCTAGCCAAATTGCAAAGGAACTTCTGTTGTCATCTGATGAATGAAGCTATTTCCTGCCAAATGTGTTGCAACAATGTATTTACTGCGAAGGAAAATGATAGTTGCACGCCCCTGATCATTCTATCGAAGCAACAAAAAGTGACTTTCAATATAAAATGCAGGTGAAAAAGTTTCAAATGCTGATTTCTGAACTCTAAAACGACACCTGTTACACTACCCAAAATGTACTCTATTCGTGGAACAACCCTGATAGTGACCTGGCGAGCATGGGCGTGTTGGGCTCTTCTTTGGAGGGGCTCTCCTGTTCTCCTGACTGCTCCCTCTCTCTCTCTCTTTCCCTCTCGTCGGACGAGGAGCTACCATCTTCTCTTAGGTGGGAGTCGGAGCGTATGCGTACTCGCCGCCTCTTTTTCCTTCGTGTGCTTCCGGAACTGGGGAGCCCCTCTAAGGTTTCCTCAGCCACCTCCAGCAGCTCTATGTGGATGGGCGACGTGCAGAGGTGGGCTGGCACTCTGGACTGGTTGGTGGGGGGGGGGGGAATGCATATTTCAAACTAAGGTAAAGAAAGGTACTTGCTAGGCTACACATACAGTGCATTGGGAAAGTATTCAGACCCCTTGACTTTTTCCACATTGTTACGTTACAGCCTTATTCTCAAATTAATCAAAGTTGTTCCTCATCATAAAAAAACAGAAATACCTTATTTACATAAGTATTCAGACCCTTTGCTATGAGACTCAAAAATTGAGCTTAGATGTTTCTACAACTTGATTGGAGTCCACCTGTGGTCAATTCAATTGATTGCCTTTACAAATCATGTCCACACACCTGTCTATATAAGATCCCAGTTGACAGTGAATGTCAGAGCAAAAACCAAGCCATGAGGTCCAATGAATTGTCCGTAGAGCGCCGAGACAGGATTGTGTCGGGGCACAGATCTGGAGAAGGTTACCAAAAACACAGCAGCATTGAAGGTCCCCAAAAACACAGTGGCCTCCATCCTTATTAAATGGAAGAAGTTTGGCACCACCAAACTGAGCAATCGGGGGAGAAGGGCCTTGGTCAGGGAGGTGACTGACAGAGCTCCAGAGTTCCTCTGTGGGGAGGGGAAAAACTTCCAGCAGGACAATCATCTCTGCAGTACTCCACCAATCAGGCCTTTATGGTAGATTGGCCAGACGGAAGCCACTCCTCAGTAAAAGGCACATGACAGCCCACTTGGAGTTGGCCAAAATAAAACTAAAGACTCTTAGACCATAAGAAACAAGATTCTCTGGTCTGATGAAACCAAGATTGAACTATTTGGCCTGAATGCCAAGTATCACATCTGGAGAAAACCTGGCACCATCCCTACGGTGAAGCATGGTGATGGCAGCATCATGCTGTGGGGATGTTTTTTACCAGCAGGGACTGGGAGACTAGTCAGGATCGAGGGAAAGATGAACAGAGCAAAGTACAGAGAGATCGTTGATGAAAACCTGTTGCTGAGCGCTCAGGACCTCAGACTGGAGCAAAGTTTCACCTTCCAACAGGACAACGACCCTAAGCACACAGTCAAGACAATGCAGGAGTGGTTTCAGGACAAGTCTCTGAATGTCCTTTAGTGGCCCAGCCAGAGCCTGGACTTGAACCCGATAGAACATCTCTGGAGAGAACTGAAAATAGCTGTGCAACGACGCTCCCCATCCAACCTGACAGAGCTTGAGAGGATCTAGAGAGACGAATGGAAGAAACTCCCCAAATACAGGTGTGCCAAGCTTGTAGCGTCATACCCAAGAAGACTCAAGGTTGTAATCGCTGCCAAAGGTGCTACAACAAAGTACTGAGTAAAGGGTCTGAATACTTATGTAAAATGTGATAATTCAGTTTTATATTTGTAATAAATTAGCTAAAATTTCTAAAAACCTGCTTTTGCTTTGTCATTGTGGGGTATTGTGTGTAGATTGATGAAGGGGGGGGGGGAATAAAAATTCAGCCAATTTAGAATACGGCTGTAACGTAACAAAATACGGAAAAATTCAAGGGGTCTGAATACTTTCCGAATGCACTGTACAGCATCAATAAGCTACAGAAGAAACTAAATAGGTTACATCATGTCACCTTCCCTATTAGCTCAACACAACTATAAAGAGAGGTTCAACTCCATGACTGAACAAACCTATAGGATCAGATAGTCAAAATAAAATGTTTAAAAACATACCTCACAATCCTCATTTTCCTCCACAAAAAAAGCTTCTCCATTGTCCCCCAGTTTCATTTGCAGGTGAACTGGCTCCCCATTGATCTCTATGTCCACCTGCAACACACGGTCACAGGCAGTGTGTGTGTGAGAGACTATCCGCTTATATACAGTACATGCACCCTCCATTTGTAGACAACACCACACACTCCAATCTTCTTCTTCTTCATACTCACCACTTTCTCCTTGGAGCGTAGCACCCCCAGCTTGCCAAAGCGCACATGGAACGGAGAGCACTGGAGGCTGCCGTCGGCCTGACGCACCACGATGACATCGATGGCCCCCGTGAGCGTGGCTGGGTTCAGGCCCCGGTATAGTTCTTTGACCGTCACAAACACAGTCTCCGCCAGCTGCCCCACATAGTTCATGGTCTGGGACTGGAGGGGAGAGAGCAGGTCAAGGGGTAATTCTTGTCCTATGTTTACACAATTCTTTACCAATCTTATTGATTTGAGAAATATAATATAACCTAGTATCATCCAAGTTTGTTGGCAAAGCAGAATATTTACATACACTGAAAGTACAAAACATTAAAAATACCTGGTCTTTCCATGACAGACTAACCAGGTGAAAGCTATGATCCCTTATTGACGTCACTTGTTAAATCCACTTCAAAAATCAGTTTAGATGAAGGGGAGGAGATCGGTTAAAGAAGGATTTTTAAACCATGGATTGTCCATGTGTGCTATTCAGAGGGTGAATGGACAAATCAGAACATGTAAGTGCCTTTGAATGGGGTATGGTAGTAGGTGCCAGGCGCACCGGTTTTGTGTCAAGAACTGCAATGCTGCTGGGTTTTTCCTTCTGAACAATTCCCATGTGTATCAAGAATTGTCCACCAACCAAAGGACATCTAGCCAACTTGACCCAACTGTGGGAAGCATTGGAGTCAACATGGGGCCAGCATCCCTGTGTAACACTTGACACCTTGCCCGATGAATTGAGGCTGTTCTGAGGGCAAAAGGAACTCAATATTAGGAAGGTGTTCCTAATGTTTTGTGTACCAGGATCAAGTCCACTGTCAAATCTTTTGTCATGCTAAACCAAGATGCCAATAGGCTAGCCTAAGTGTTTCGAACAAGCTTTATTGACCTTTGGAATGAATGAGTGTCAAAAAAGAAATAGGTTAAAGATACACTGCTCTGATGAAGATCAAGGTTCAGCACTGCAGAACACACAACAATCTAGTGATGTGATTTAATTGAACTACTCATGATGATGAATCAACACACCTTATATAGAGTTCCTATTCATTGGGTCAAATATGATGGATCTCTCTTTATTCAAAGGGGATAGCTGCACTTGCTACATCCATTTTTAGACACTTAAATGTATTATATATTTGTCCATTGAAATCAGTGGTTGGTTGACACTTTCTTATTGTTTGAACTGCAGATTACCGCTAACTATTTTGTTACTAAGACAGGTCTGAGGTTATGACAATGTAACAGGCTCTAGGCCTAACAAATCAATACATTTAGAGATAGTGGTACTCTGCTTAGACCTATTATCTGAAATGCTATGTTAAACAGCTTAGGCTAAATAGGGCTACTTAGAAATTACGTCAATTTGTTCTGATTTAGAAATGCTGAGATTAGTCTAAATCAATTCATTCTGACAACATCTAGGCCTATCCGAATTTCATTTTGAATTGTTTCAAAGTCAAATCTATACCAGACTGACTACAGTAATAGTGTAGAGCGGGGATCATAAACTAGATTCAGCCGTGAGCCGATTGATTCTTGAGCAGATAGGTCAGGGGGGCGGAACATAATTACAAATAAATTGTAGACTGCAAAATCTGATTGATCAGAACTGTTCAATGAGAATTACTCAGTGATTTGCATATAAGTTTAGAAGAATCCCCACAAAACTAAATAACAAAAACTATCAAAACAGGAAGACCGAGGCAATCAGGCTGTTCTAGCTTCATTCTGATGATCAACACAGTTATCAGGCTAGCCTATTAGAATGAAGGCCTCGAAGAAAGAGAACATTTAGAAGGCTAAAGGCGTCAGTATGCTTCAGTTCGGGAACCGAACAAGTGTGCTCGTATACTCCCTTAAAAGACCTTTGCATGAAAAACAAGAAAAAAAGTGGCAAGAGTACCGTTTGTCCATTTTGAGATGCCGTAGGCAGTGTACGCTTCCTCAAAAGTCCGAATTAATCTAAGTTAACTCAAGGAATCTCTCATTAGTTTTGATGTTTTTTCTGAGAACATCTTAGTCGTACAATTTTACATCTAACTAAGATGGTTGGTGCAGTATTTCTCAATGAAAAGATTTGCACGAAAACGAGTTGTCTCTTGTTGAAGGACAACAAATACTTCATTGAAAATCCCCACTGTTATCCAATCACTGTAGCCTAATGTATCACAAAAATCATCAACCGCAACTAGAAAAGCCTGAAATAGCAAAGAGAAGAACACAATCACACCTGCTGCTGATCCGTTCAAGCGTTAGACAAAGCGTGCGATTCCTACATGTCCTGATGTGTCAGACAGGCTACAACATGCTTCTTAGCCACGGCATGCATCATAGCCATGGAGAACCATTCATTCAGATTAGCCTAAGTGGTAGAGATAATTCAAAGGCAAACAAGCCCAGAGGCAAAAAAATAAAGACTCATTCCATCTGTTAAAATGTGTGTACTGTGTGTGTACCTCTGACATATGTGCTACCAGCATGCCCCTGATGTGGAGCAAATAATGTCATGTGATGGCCATGACCTGTAAAACAGGTGTAGGTGGAATTTGCCATGGTCACATGATTTAATAGCATCAAATTTGATGCCAAAATCCTCACTCCCTCAATAGTGAGTTTATTAATTTATGGGATGGGTCAGATTTCAAACAAGGCATTATTTGGACAAAAACTGTGACATGCCTAACTGGAGGAGAACGTCAGATGTCGTGAACAGAATTTACCTTGAGAGGCAGGCAGCCCAATTCTGATTTGTTTGCCCATTGTTGGCAAAATATCTTATCTGATTTGTGAAAAGACCAATTTGTGGGGAAAAATATCAGAATTGGGCTGCCTGTGTGAATGCATCCATAATATTCCAATAATAAATGTGACATTGTGGCTGTGCTAACTAGCTATAGTAACTAGTCAGACAAACAAACTGCGCTTCCAAATTATGATTAATTTATTATTTTTATAATGATGAACATCCAGACACTTAGCCTGGCAGTCTGCATGTTTAAAATAAATTACATTCGGTAACTATCTATCGTTTTCAAACCAGTTGCGTAGTTAAAAGCAGTTGGTGGTGGGCTACCAGCTAGCCAGCCATTATAGCTAATTTAGATAGTTGTCAGGGAATTCATATTCTGGATAACAACAGTATCGACCCAGCCAGCCAGCGACGCGGCTGGCTGAAATAGCAACTATTAGGTTCACTTTACAAAACAAAACTTTATAACATATCAACGTATGATTATCTCACATATCAACGTTCTATTGACATTTTTGAACTCTTAAACAACGCTAAAGTAACGATTCTGTTGATTTTATCTTACCTGGCAGACGGAGTTTCCGAAAAATTATTAAGTGACTTCCTACTTCATGCGCTGCGCACACGATTCTATGAATGGAAGAAGACGCAAGTCAATCATTCGAATAACCAATTAAAATATATGGGGAAAAAGCAAAGAACACGCCTCTGGTTTGTTTTGTACTCAATGCGTGCACCCAGAGCTACGTATTTAGACGTAAAGGGTTCATCTGGGGCAAACGCAATAAACATGCCGTAGTTTAATAAAATGTATTAAACTACGGCATCAATAGTCTTTATTTACACTTGTAAATGAAAGCAATTCTTATTGAACTGAGGATATAAAGGTTAAATAAAACATATATTATCGAATGCTGGTTGGGGAGTAACGGATTACATGTAATTCCTAAAAACTAATTCCTAAAAACTGGAATTACATGTAGTTCCTACAAAAAACTGTAATCCGTTACGTTAACAGAAAAAAATATTGTAATCAGATTACAGATACTTTTGAAAAACTAGATGATTACTTCGAGGATTACTTTGAAATTCAGAAAATATGTTTGTGAAAAAAATCTTTGACAATTCTTTATTTTCTCAATGACATTCAAATCAGCATAGAAAAAGGCACAAATTTAAGTTTGTTCCACCTGAGCGAATCTGACCACAAATCAAAGTCCACTATGATAACACACCACGGATCGCGGAAAATAGCAGGAATAGGCTTTTGTAGGCTACAGTCCAAGCTATGTCTTCCAATGGTGCGACTGCTGTCGGCATCCACAGATTATCCAATTTGAACAAACGTTTGGAGGTCAGGATGACAGTGTAACAGTATAACTTTAAACCGTCCCTTCGCCCCGACACTGGCGCGAACCAGGGACCCTCTGCACACATCAACAACTGACACCCACGAAGCGTCGTTACCCATCGCTCCACAAAAGCCGCGGCCCTTGCAGAGCAAGGGGCAACACTACTTCTAGGTTTCAGAGCAAGTGGCGTAACTGATTGAAACGCTACTAGCGCGTACCCGCTAACTAGCTAGCCATTTCACATCCGTTACAACAGCATTGGTGTAGTCTACGGCGATAAGGATGTCACTTATTATTGTGCTGTACATATTGTGGTTGTTGTGGATGGCTGTTCACAAATCTAAATGTGTATTTGAACCCAATAATGGTTCAATTCAAGAAGTTGTAGCTGCCTATCAATCATTGTTTTTGAAACCAGTGGACAGCCAATGAAAAATGCGCAGCATAGTGCGGATCCAAATCTATGGAATAAAAATGGGGCTTTTATTGCTCAATCAAATTCATACGGATAAAAACAAAATCCATGTGCCTAATGGACACATGCTCAAACGTGCACACTTTTGATAGACTTAAAGGGCCAATCTGTAGTTGCTACATCAATTTTTGGACAAAAATATGATATATACCCTACTATTCAAAAGTTTGGGGTCACTTAGAAATGTTCTTGTTTTTGAAAGAAAATCAATTTTTTTGTCCATTAAAATAACATCAAATTGATCAGAATTACAGTGTAGACATTAATGTTGTAAATTACTATTGTAGCTGGAAATGGCAGATTTATTTATGGAATATCTACATAGGCATACAGAGGCCCATTATCAGCAACCATCACTCCTGTGTTCCAATGGCACGTTGTGTTAGCTCATCCAAGTTTATAATTTTAAAAGGCTAATTGATCATTAGAAAACTCTTTTGCAATTATGTTAGCACAGCTGAAAACTGTTGTCCTAATTAAAGAAGCAATATAACTGGCCTTTGGACTAGTTGAGTATCTGGAGCATCAGCATTTGTGGGTTCGATTACATGCTCAAAATTGCCAGAAACAAATAACTTTCTTCTGAAACTCATCAGTCTATTCTTGTTCTGAGAAACAAAGGCTATTCCATGCAAAAAAAAAATGCCAAGAAACAGAAGATCTCGTACAACGCTGTGTACTACTCCCTTCACAGAACAGCGCAAACTGTCTCTAACCAGAATAGAAAGAGGAGTGGGAGGCCCCGGTGCACAACTGAGCAAGAGGACAAGTACATTAGAGTGCCTAGTTTGAGAAACAGACGCCTCACAAGTCCTCAACTGGCAGCTTCATTAAATAGTACCCGCAAAACACCAGTCTCAACGTCAACAGTGAAAAGGCGAATCCGGGATGCTGGCCTTCTAGGCAAAGTTGCAAATTAAAAGCCATATCTGAGACTAGCCAATTAAAAATAAATGATTAAGATGGGCAAAAGAACACAGACACTGGACAGAAGAAGATTGTGGAAAAAAGTGTTAAGGACAGACGAATCTAAGTTTGAGGTGTTCGGATCACAAAGAACAACATTTGTGAGACGCAGAAAAAATGTAAAGATGCTGGAGGAGTGCTTGACGCCATTTGTCAAGCATGGTCTGGGGGTGCATTGGTGGTGGTAAAGTGGGAGATTTGTACAGGGTTAAAGGGATCTTGAAGAGGAAGGCTATCACTCCATTTTGCAATGCCATACCCTGTGGATGGCGTTTAATTGGAACCAATTTCCTCCTACAACAGGACAATGACCCAAAGCACAGCTCCAAACTATGCAAGAACTATTTAGGGAAGAAGCAGTCAGCTGGTATTCTGTCTATAATGGAGTGGCCAGCACTGTCACAGGATCTCAACCCTATTGAGCTGTTGTGGGAGCAGCTTGATCGTATGGTACATAAGAAGTGCCCATCAAGCCAATCCAACTTGTGGGAGGTGCTTCAGGAAGCATGGAGTCAAATCTCTTCAGATTACTTCAACAAATTGACAACTAGAATGCCAAAGGTCTGCAAGGCTGTAATTGCTGTAAATGGAGGATTCTTTGACGAAAACAAAGTTTGAAGGACACAATTATTAATTCTATTAAAAATCATTATTTATAACCTTGTCAATATTTTCTATTCATTTTGAAACTCATTTCATGTATGTTTTCATGGAAACAAGGACATTTCTAAGTGAACCCAAACTTTTGAACGGTAATATAAATATATGTCTTCATTGATTCTTGAAGAATATAACTTAAATGTTTCATGAGCTTAGTTCAACTGTCACACTCATGAGAACCAAAAATATAAGCTTGTTTTATTCCAATGTTTGTAAACATTGTAAATGTAAACAAACACTGAATAGCCTCATAACTTGGTTAAAACAAAAAAAAAATATATCATGGATGGTCAGTCCTTGCATCCATAGCTCTGTCTATTAATCTGAGAGTGGTCACATTTCTCCAGGCCCATCCCTCAGCTTTTTACCAAAAGAGGCAGGGCAACTGTTTTGTTATTGTTTTATCTGTGGATTTGCCCTTTAAAACAGCTGCATATTATCAAGTGTCAGCAACAAAAAGGTAAACAATAGGTCTATAGCAAATGCAGCATATGGCATTCATTTTTCACATGCAAATAGCCCTTTTCAGTAGTGCTCAAAGCATGCCATTCCATGAGTGCAGCATTTTTCAACTGGAATCAATCAGTCCTCCATGACAACAAAATCATAAACAACAGTAGGGCTGGTTAATATGTCCTTAGTTTTGGGGTCATGCTCAGGTAAAACAATTTGGCTAATCTATACTTGAAGATAGCAGATCAAGGGGCATAACATTTATTGGAATGACTGGAATTCTGTTAGACTTTGGTTTTTAATGTAAAGATATACTTTAATCATATTATTATATGTAGTAGAAAGCGACGGGTTAGAAGAAGCCTACATAACCAACCCATAAAGTAAAATGTATCATCCATATATAGCCAGCTATGTAAACTTTAACATTGATTTATCCTGCAATAGATGTCGTTCATTTGGTAACATGCATTTGTCTTCTTCTAATGCCTCTTAAGGGGAAAGTCATCTAAAAGAAATGGAATGTAATCAGATTACGTTACTGAGTTTGGGTAATCCAAAAGTTACGTTACTGATTACAATTTTGATTGAATGTTTAATAATGCAAAAACACAGTGTTGGAGAAGAAAGGAAAAGTACAATATGTGCCATGTAAAAAAGCTAACGTTTAAGATCCTTGCTCAGAACATGAGAACATATGAAAGCTGGATGGTGCAAAGCTGTCATCAAGGCAAAGGGTGGATACTTTGAAGAATCTCAAATTTAAAATATTTTTTATTTGTTTGACACATTTTTGGTTACAACATAACTCCATGTGTTATTTCATAGTTTTGCTGTCTTCACTATTATTCTACAATGTAGAAACGAATAAAAATAAAGAAAAACCCTGGAATGGTAGGCGTGTCAACTTTTGACTGGTACTGTTTATATTATGGACTCTGACATTGCTCAATCTGATATTTCTTAATTCTTTCTATTAACATTTTTGGATTATGTGTTTATTGTTTTGTATTGCAAGGTATTATTACTGCACTGTTGGAGCTACAAACACAAACATGTCGCTGCACCTGCGATAGCATCTGCAGATATGTGTATGCCAATACAATTGTATTTTATTTGGCAGAAAATATAATTTATGAATGATGGGATCGATTAATTAATAAGATGAAAAATTATATAACAGATCAGAATTGTCACACAATTCGTTGACGTCACAATTATAGTACTGTATTGTTTATGTCAGGGTTTCCCCAACTGGGTCGGGTGCACGCTTTGGTTGTTGCCCTAGCACTACACAACTGATTCAAATAATCAAGTAATCATCAAGCTTTGATCATTTGAATCAGCTGTGTAGTGTTTGGGTAAAAACCAAAACGTTGGCGTCCCGAGGACAGAGTTTGGGAAACGCTAGTCTATGTTAGAATCAGAAAACGATCATTATTATTGTAGATTATTTAAAAAAACTCTAACTTTCTCTGGCCACCAGACGGCATCCTTTTCTTGTTTACAGGCCAGGGTATGCAATGGACTCCAGCATACTCTGCACACAGTAGTAGCATAGGCAATATAAAGCAAAGCATAGGAGTTTCATAGGAGCATCACTCCAGGCAGACATTTATACCCATTGCATGTAAACAAATCAAATGTGTATTTGTCACCTGCACAGGATACAGCAGGTGTAAACAGTACAGTGAAATGCTTACTTGCAAGCTCAATACACACATACATTATTTATTTGTACATATGAACTACAGGTTATTCTGCAAATGTAAAATGTGGTCAAAGCAAAACTCTTATTGCAAATCTATATTGATAAAAAACACAATTTCCATAAACACATCATTTGCATAGGTCCACTGAAAGAGAGAACCTGAAAAGTCATTGACAAACCCTTCATAAACTTTAAATTTACATCCATAATACACTATTTTATACTTCTCTTAAAGATGTCCTCCAGCCATTTTTTTACTTCTCCTGTTGAAAAGCAATATCCCAAGTATTAGTACAGTAAAGTACACACACTAAAGCAAAATAGTGTTTTTTTGACAACTGCAAACTTCCAAGGAGTAGGGCATTCAAGGAGTTGGTCTAATGGTCAAATGTGAAGTCATCAGCCTTCCCCCTTGGTTGAGGAACAATAGAGGAGGATGGAGAATAAAGAGGAAGCCCCCCCCGACCTGGACCACCTATTAGATTTGCCATTTGTTAAGTAAATCAGGTGTTAAAAGGTGAAAAGTAAAGGACATTGACCAAATTATGTTAACACAACTACTGTGTAGTTACAAAAAGTGCATCTGTGCAACTCAAATGACCAGATATTTTGTTTCTTGGTAGGTATTTGCAAGAACAATAACACAATATAAATGTGTAATTTCATTGGAACAGCACAACAGTTTTTCTCAATATGGCAGAGAACAGTACCACAGAAGAACTGATGCTACTGTACAGCAATGACATGATAAAAGGTGTTCCCTAGAGATCCAGACAGTAGCTTGGCCAGACAAACTGCCTTATTAAGGAGTCCCCCAGGCAGCTTTTCAAACAACTGGGAGCTTCAGAACACCAGAGAACACGGCTCCTATCATCTTCTCCCTCCCTCCCAGATGTAAAACCAGAAACCATAGACAGCTCGTCCGCACAGCGGCCCTTTAGCTTTTTCTCTAAATAAGGCAGCTTATCAGAGTTCCTGTCATTTCAGCCACATTCCCATTGCCAAACAACCTTGGCTCCGCTGTGGCAGTGGCGAGCTGCAGGCCTGCACATTCTTTTCCCTTGTATGGGTAAATGCCTGAGCAGGGCTGGCTCTGTTTGGGACAGCCGGGCAAGGCGATTGGCCAATGGAGGAGTGGGATGGGCCGGTTGAAGACTTTCTTTAAACAAACTTTTCAGTGGGGCTGCCTGCTTCCCTTCCAACTAAGCACTGAGACCCAGACAGAAGGCCTTAGAGAACTCCCCAAAACAACTACAATTCACCTGAAGCCAAGGTGAGATGTATATATATATTTTTTAACATTTTCCTTAATGTTGTTTATCTTATAGGGATTTTATGTTGGTATCAGATATGGCACTTTTAAAGCATTAGTCAGAATTGTATGGGAAACTGTCAACATTGGTAAAAGCGGCATTAAAGGTGAGGGCTGGATAGAGTTTCTGAGTTCTTCTTGCATGCCTAAAGCGACCAGTCACAGGTCTAGGGTCATCTGGTGTAGCTTCTCATCACGGTGGTGCTCTGTAGCCCAAACAACTGTGTTGTGGAATTAAGATTTGACCAGTTGTCACCACTCTGTGACCTGTATAGAACTTTCTAAACTCTAGAGCAGGGGTATTCAACTCTTACGCTACGAGGTCAGGAGCCTGCTGGTTTTCTGTTCTACCTAATAATTAATTGCACACACCTGGTGTCCCAGGCCTAAATCAGTCCATAATTAGAGGGGAACAATGAAAAAATGCAATGGAACTGCCTTCAAGGTCCAGAGTTGAGTTTGAGGGCTCTAGAGCCTCACTTCTAATCTAGAGCCTTATGTTTACCTGTTTTTAGACAACGAGAGATTGGTTTGGTCTGTTGAAGTATGTCGCATTTAGGAATTTCCCCAGTGCTGACCCCTCAGAAGTAGTAGTGGTGTCCGTGATGAGAGGTGAGGTGGTTAGGTCAAGACAGTGATTGACATAACTGTGAGTGTGTGTGTCTGGTCAGTGGGGCCCTGACCGCAGAGATGAGGTGTGGTTGGTACACTGATAAACACACAGTACATCCCAGAGAATAACAAACCAATGATGATCTTGAAATGTTGATTTCAGTTGATCTTGAAATGTTTTCTAAACCTAATCGGTGAGTCAGCCAGTCGAGAAACCTGAGGAATTCAATTGGTTGCAGAAGCAGTGAAGTAATAAGGGCCTAGAAAATAATTCTAGAGTGAAGTTGGGGGAAACAGATTTCCAAGGTGGCTTCAGACTAAAGATCTAGTTAGTTAGAATGAGATGAGGGTTTGAACAAGTCTAATTGATCCGTTTTAAATGGTTGTGCAAGGTGTGCTTACAATGACATAGGGATCTAGTCATCTAAGAATGTGAAATATTACAGGAAATCAGGCAACTCAACGCTGAGAAATTCACTTCTAACATTCTCATTTTTGAACAGCTCCCTAGTCATGGTGATTTGTTATAAACACATGGAAAAGAGAAGGACTGAGAACTTCTGAGAAGAAACATTTGCCCCAGGCCCAAATCCTAATCTTAAAATTCCTTCATCCTTTGAAATGAAGCTGGACAATGAGCAAGCAGTTCGCCAGTGAAAACTCCCTTACATCTCTGTTACCTCCAATAGCAAGCGGAGACACACTGAGTGAGAGAGACTTGTCGTTTGCCTAACATTTGACTAGGTTATATCACTGGACAACTGGGTCTTGTTCAGTAGGGATGAAATGGTAGAAAACATTTTGGTACCAACTGACATTGCCCCAATGAGAACGTTTTGACGTTTAAAAACGTTCTCTAATTTTGTGCCTGCTGAACACGGCCATGATTTTGTGATCTACCTCTATCATACTCATGCAAATACACACGTCGTTCCCATCTATGCTCAAATAAGGCTTGCTAAATGATAGGGTAGCCTGCTTTATATCTTGGTTACCAGTGTTTATATCTCCTGTACCACATGCCAGTAGAGAGAGAGTATATTTTGTTTCTCTGTCAGTCATCCAACATGAGGAAGAGATTTTGTGTGGAGAGCTTCCCTGAGTCTAAGCGAATCATTGATATGAATAACATGGTTCAGTGGCTCTCAATGCATTATGTCATAGTCTGGCAGTCAATGAACTCATTATACCTCTAAATGACTCAACCTTAATGACATGTTACTTCCTGTATGGTATTGGCTCTCGCTCAGTCTGTATTCTGATGTGCCACCACCCAGCAGCACTATCACCGCCTGTGCACACATCGTCAATGACGCACACTGAGTGACGGGTATAAGTTTGGCCCGTTCTCCAGGATACCAGGTGCCATCTTGTGACATCTTCACACTGTTCACTGCAGATGACAGTTAGCAGTGGCACCACCTGAATCTTTAGTGCGGAGAGAAAGTGTAATTTGGAGTTCGATGGCATCTGGCACCAATGCAGAGACTGAAAATTGAATAATTGAGACTAAGTAATAACCAATTTTCTGGCACCAAGTGAAGTCCCTAGCCTTACCTAGACAATTTATGTACAATTGTTGCTCATGTATGATCATATTCAATGCATATCGCAATCACGCTGATGAGGGTTGACATGTAGGCCTAACTAAATCATCACTGTCCGGCTTTTGCAAATTTTGCATATTTTGCTTTTGCATATATCTTGTGCCATGATAAATTAAGAGCATTTTTCTTTATTCAATCTTTTTTGGTGGGGACATTTCCCGTGGGAGAGATGAGAACCATCCTCTTCCTCAATACAACAGCCTACTTTGGGGAGTCGTATCTTTCATCCAAACGTAACCATCCATGTCCTATTTTACACGCCTTAGGCCCATCCAACCACCATCATGTCGAGCAAACGTGCAAAGGGGAAGACCACCAAGAAGCGCCCCCAGAGGGCCACGTCCAACGTGTTCGCCATGTTCGACCAGTCTCAGATCCAGGAGTTCAAGGAGGCCTTCAACATGATAGACCAGAACCGAGACGGCTTCATCGACAAGGAGGATCTTCATGACATGCTGGCCTCACTGGGTAAGACATAGGAACCTGTTGTTAGTGGGTTGACTATATTCTATATACAAGACCTAACCAGCGTATACTCACCAATTCTAGACTGAAACATCCTCCCCAAAAACAACCTTATAGATGTATAGCAACGGAACGTTTCCCAGCTAAATACCAGTACTGTCAAATAGAGCACTAACAATAAGCATGCAGACCGGTAATAAACGTCCAACCGGGCACATAAGTAAATTTAACGTTGGTTCAACAGACGTCGAAATGACATTCATTTAACAAGTACAGTGAGGGAAAAAAGTATTTGATCCCCTGCTGATTTTGTACATTTGCCCACTGACAAAGAAATGATCAGTCTATAATTTGAATGGTAGGTTTATTTGAACAGTGAGAGACAGAATAACAACAAAATATCCAGAAAAACGCATGTCAAAAATGTTATAAATTGATTAGCATTTTAATGAGGGAAATAAGTATTTGACCCCTCTGCAAAACATGACTTAGTACCTGGTGGCAAAACCTTTGTTGGCAATCAGAGGTCAGATGTTTCTTGTAGTTGGCCACCAGGTTTGCACACATCTCAGGAGGGATTTTGTCCCACTCCTCTTTGCAGATCTTCTCCAAGTCATTAAGGTTTCGAGGCTGACGTTTGGCAACTCGAACCTTCAGCTCCCTCTAAAGATTTTCTATGGGATTAAGGTCTGGAGACTGGCTAGGCCACTCCAGGACCTTAATGTGCTTCTTCTTGAGCCACTCCTTTCTTGCCTTGACCGTGTGTTTTGGGTCATTGTCAAGCTGGAATACCCATCCACGACCCATTTTCAATGCCCTGGCTGAGGGAAGGAGGTTCTCACCCAAGATTTGACAGTACATGGCCTCGTCCATCGTCCCTTTGATGCGGTGAAGTTGTCCCGTCCCCTTAGCAGAAAAACACCCCCAAAGCATAATGTTTCCACCTACATGTTTGACGGTGGGGATGGTGTTCTTGAGGTCATAGGCAGCATTCCTCCTCCTCCAAACACGGCGAGTTGAGTTGATGCCAAAGAGCTCCATTTCGGTCTCATCTGACCACAACACTTTCACTCAGTTGTCCCCTGAATCATTCAGATGTTCATTGGCAAACTTCAGACGGGCATGTATATGTGCTTTCTTGAGCAGGGGGACCTTGCGGGCGCTGCAGGATTTCAGTCCTTCACGGGGTAGTGTGTTACCAATTGTTTTCTTGGTGACTATGGTTCCAGCTGCCTTGAGATCATTGACAAGATCCTCCCAGATCATTGACAAGATCCTCCCGTGTAGTTCTGGACTGATTCATCACCGTTCTCATGATCATAGCAACTCCACGAGGTGAGATCTTGCATGGAGCCCCAGGCCGAGGGAGATTGACAGTTCTTTTGTGTTTCTTCCATTTGCAAATAATCGCACCAACTGTTGTCACCTTCTCACCAAGCTGCTTGGCGATGGTCTTGTAGCCC
Organism: Salvelinus namaycush; assembly: GCF_016432855.1. Classification (NCBI taxonomy): domain Eukaryota; kingdom Metazoa; phylum Chordata; class Actinopteri; order Salmoniformes; family Salmonidae; genus Salvelinus; species Salvelinus namaycush. The sequence goes on from NC_052326.1 coordinate 44,441,929, forward strand.
ATTCCAGCCTTGTGTAGGTCTGCAATCTTGTCCCTGACATCCTTGGAGAGCTCTTTGGTCTTGGCCATGGTGAAGAGTTTGGAATCTGATTTGATTGATTGCTTCTGTGGACAGGTGTCTTTTATACAGGTAACAAGCTGAGATTAGGAGCACTCCCTTTAAGAGTGTGCTCCTAATCTCAGCTCGTTACCTGTATAAAAGACACCTGGGAGCCAGAAATCTTTCTGATTGAGAGGGGTCAAATACTTATTTCCCTCATTAAAATGCAAATCAATTTATAACATTTTTGACATGCGTTTTTCTGGATTTTTTTGTTGTTATTCTGTCTCTCACTGTTCAAATAAATCTACCATTAAAATTATAGACTGATCATTTCTTTGTCAGTGGGCAAACGTACAAAATCAGCAGGGGATCAAATACTTTTTTCCCTCACTGTATGTCCCCATGGGGATTGAACCATAATATACACTGCTCAAAAAAATAAAGGGAACACTTAAACAACACAATGTAACTCCAAGTCAATCACACTTTTGTGAAATCAAACTGTCCACTTAGGAAGTAACACTGATTGACAATAAATTGCACATGCTGTTGTGCAAATGGAATAGACAAAAGGTGGAAATTATAGGCAATTAGCAAGACACCCCCAATAAAGGAGTGATTCTGCAGGTGGTGACCACTGACCACTTCTCAGTTCCTATGCTTCCTGGCTGATGTTTTGGTCACTTTTGAATGCTGGCGGTGCCCTCACTCTAGTGGTAGCATGAGACGGAGTCTACAACCCACACAAGTGGCTCAGGTAGTGCAGCTCATCCAGGATGGCACATCAATGCGAGCTGTGGCAAGAATGTTTGCTGTGTCTGTCAGCGTAGTGTCCAGAGCATGGAGGCGCTACCAGGAGACAGGACAGTACATCAGGAGACGTGGAGGAGGCCGTAGGAGGGCAACAACCCAGCAGCAGGACCGCTACCTCCGCCTTTGTGCAAGGAGTAGCACTGCCAGAGCCCTGCAAAATGACCTCCAGCAGGCCACAAATGTGCATGTGTCAGCATATGGTCTCACAAGGGCTCTGAGGATCTCATCTCGGTACCTAATGGCAGTCAGGCTACCTCTGGCGAGCACATGGAGGGCTGTGCGGCCCCACAAAGAAATGCCACCCCACACCATGACTGACCCACCGCCAAACCGGTCATGCTGAAGGATGTTGCAGGCAGCAGAACGTTCTCCACGGCGTCTCCAGACTCTGTCACGTCTGTCACATGTGCTCATGTGCTCAGTGTGAACCTGCTTTCATCTGTGAAGAGCACAGGGCGCCAGTGGCGAATTTGCCAATATTGGTGTTCTCTGGCAAATGCCAAACGTCCTGCACGGTGTTGGGCTGTAAGCACAACCCCCACCTGTGGACGTCGGGCCCTCATACCACCCTCATGGAGTCTGTTTCTGACCGTTTGAGCAGACACATGCACATTTGTGGCCTGCTAGAGGTCATTTTGCAGGGCTCTGGCAGTGCTACTCCTTACACAAAGGCGGAGGTAGCGGCCCTGCTGCTGGGTTGTTGCCCTCCTACGGCCTCCTCCGCGTCTCCTGATGTACTGGCCTGTCTCCTGGTAGCGCCTCCATGCTCTGGACACTACGCTGACAGACACAGCAAACCTTCTTGCCACAGCTCGCATTGATGTGCCATCCTGGATGAGCTGCACTACCTGAGCCACTTGTGTGGGTTGTAGACTCCGTCTCATGCTACCACTAGAGTGAGAGCTCCGCCAGCATTCAAAAGTGACCAAAACATCAGCCAGGAAGCATAGGAACTGAGAAGTGGTCTGTGGTCATCACCTGCAGAATCACTCCTTTATTGAGGGTGTCTTGCTAATTGCCTATAATTTCCACCTTTTGTCTATTCCATTTGCACAACAGCATGTGCAATTTATTGTCAATCAGTGTTGCTTCCTAAGTGGACAGTTTGATTTCACAGAAGTGTGATTGACTTGGAGTTACATTGTGTTGTTTAAGTGTTCACTTTATTTTTTTGAGCAGTGTATATCTTTACTCAATGTCTACCTTCGAACAGAATTCATATTTTACCACTTAATCTTGACTATGGTGTGAGTGTTCTGTTGTGGTCCCCAGGTAAGAACCCGTCAGATGAGTACCTGGAGGGGATGATGGCGGAGGCGCCGGGGCCCATCAACTTCACCATGTTTCTCACTATGTTCGGAGAGCGTCTCAACGGCACCGACCCCGAGGACGTCATCCGCAACGCCTTCGCCTGCTTCGACGAGGAGGGCTCTGGTGAGACACACAAGTGCACGCACACTCACAAACACTCTCCAATGTCAACCACTAGCATCCACCTTCACAGTAATGTCAAACACTTAAAAGGAAAAAAAACATATCCTCGATTCTTCTCAGCCTCTCTTCTTACCTCCTTCTCAACCGTATTGGAGAAGGTTCAAGGTCCCCCCACTTGGACCTTCTTCTCCAATGTTTAGAGAAGGAGAGCGGATGAGAAGAATCGAGGAAAGATAAATTGAGAAAGAGCCAGACGATGACCCGCCTCACTCTCCCGTTTGTAGGAGTGATCCACGAGGACCACCTGCGAGAGTTATTGACCACAATGGGTGACCGCTTCACTGATGAGGAAGTGGACGAGCTGTTCCGTGAGGCGCCCATCGACAAGAAGGGCAACTTCAACTACGCCGAGTTCACCCGCATCCTCAAACACGGTGCTAAAGACAAGGACGACATGTAGGGAGAGACAACTGCTTTGCGGCCCGCACAGTGCTTTTTAGATGGAATGGACTTCTCTTTTATAGTCAATGGTGATTATCCATTGAAGAGTGTATCTCAGCTAAGTGCATCTCAATAAGTCTGTAGTGGCTTCCTCTCTGTATCCTTTCTGAAATTCCCAGTGATCTGAATATTGCTTTACTCTAATCCATTCCAGGAAAGGTGAAAGGAAGCAATATTAGACTCTTGAGATGCAATAAACACCCCCCCCAAAGAGATGCACCCCCCCCCCCCACAAAAAAAAGCATTCAGCACTAGAAACCAGCCAAGTACCTCTTCTTGCCTCTCACACCAGCACCGCCTCTGTAAGAAACTGCACCTTCTATCCAGGAGCTGTGTTGGAAAACCACATTGTATTGGACTCTCTTCTATTCTATTAATGTAATGTTTTTGACGGGTTGTATGGTACCTTCATTGCTTAAATGCTTATCATTCCACCCTTCTTTCGTTGGACATGTTTCCCAGTGCTAGTCATATCTTCTTGTCATCTGGTCAGGTCTATTCTAACTCTCCCTGCATTGATGCACCACAACCTCATTCAAGATAAAACACTCAACATGAAGGGTCAGACCTGTACAAGAAAGCGAGGGACGATGTCGTGAAGAAAGTCAGCCTTTTGAAATTGTTTTACTCATTGCTCTTTCATAAGAGAGAACATTAGGAAGAGGTTGGGCTTGGTTGTGTTTGGGTTGAATTATTGTTTAAGGAAATGTATCATGCCTGTATAGGACTAACGAAGGACCCTGAAGTGACATATTCCACTGTGTCCCTTTATTCCAGATGAGTAATTTCAATGTCCTGCTGCATTCAGTACAGCATTCAAAACCTTATAATATTCTATCTGAGAAAATAAAATATATACTGATTGATATTCTCTTAAATTGCAGTTGTGACACTTCACACCACTTTGAGAAGAATACTTCATTTCTATATGTCTTTAACTCTGCATTGTAGGATAAGGACACGCAAGGAAGCATTTCATTGTTAGTTTACAACCTGTCATTTAAGAAGCATGTGACATAAAAATGTATGATCAAATGAAGTGGTCCAGATATAGACTAGGCAGTATTTCAAGAGTCACTGGGTCTTAGCTGAAATCAGTAGTGGTGAAACTGCCACACCCGTTTGCGATATTACAACAATATGTCACTTCAAACAGTGAACACCCCCCCCCCCCTCCCTTGGACATCATTGCACGTGAGAGAACAGTCTTGTGAACACTCTCCCCCTCCCTTGGACATCATTGCACGTGAGAGAACAGTCTTGTGTACAGATTTTTTTTTATAACGATGCAGGATGCAAAAACAAAAATGCGCCTGGGGCGGCATTTCTCCTAATGCAGATCTCAGCTTTAAAGGTCATTAATATTGTTTCACCTCATGCATCAACAAAAAAAACTAAATATAATAAAGGAAAAATATAAACTAAATAACAAGGCTATATACAAGGGGCACTGGTACCAAGTCATTGTGCAGGGTTACGGGTTAGTTGAGGTAAAATGTAGCTAGGGGTAGTGACTGCATAGATAAACCTAGAGTAGCAGCAGCATGTGAAGGAATATGAATGTACAGTGCATTTGGAAGTATTCAGACCCCTTGACTTTTTTCACATTTTGTTACATTAGCCTTATTCTAAATGAATTAAATAAAAAATCCTCAGCAATCTACACAAAATGACAAAGTGAAAAAGGGGTGATATTTTTGCCAATGTAAAATAAAAGATAACTACCTTATTTGCATAACTGTTCAGCCCCTTTGCTATGACACTCAAATGAGCACAGGTGCATCGGGTTTCCATTGATCATCCTTGAGATGTTTCTACAACTTGGAGTCTGCCTGTGGTAAATTAAATTGATTGGACATGAGGTCCCAAAGTTGACAGTGTATGTCAGAGCAAAAAAAAAGGCATCTAAAGGACTGACCATGAGAAACAAGATTCTCTGGAATGATGAAACCAAGATGGCTTAAATGCCAAGCGTCACGTCTGGAGGACACCGGCACCGCTCATCACCTGGCCATTACCATCCCTACGGTGAAGCATCATGCTGTGGGGATGTTTTTCAGCAGCAGGGACTGGGAGACAAGTCAGAATCTAGGGAAAGATGAACGGAGCAAAGTACTGCGAGATCCTTGATGAAAACCTGCTCCAGAGAGCTCAGGACCTGAGACTGGGGCAAAGGTTCACCTTCCAACTGGACAACGACCCTAACTACACCCAAGTAGACTCGAGGCTGTAATCGCTGCTTCAAAGTACTGAGTAAAGGGTCTGAATACTTATGTAAGTAATAATTTTCCTTATAAACTAGCAAACATTTCTTTAAAAAAAACATTTCTTTGTTATGGGGTGTCGTGTGTAGATGTTTTTCCCCCTCAATCGAATCAATTTTTTATTAAGGCTGTAACATATGGAAAAAGTGAAGGGGTCTGAATACTGACCAACTGCACTCTGTTTGGCATCAATATAAATTAATGTGTTTATCCAGGTATTGTGTGGTTAGAGTCCAGTGAGTGTACATCAAGCCTTTGCTAGTGTAAGTGCAAAAAAATAAAGGGGGGGGGTCTATGCAAATAGTGCAGGTAGTCATTTGATAATATTTTATTTTACTATTCAAGTCAGTTAAGAACAAATTCTTATTTACAATGACGGCCTACTCCGGCCAAACACAGACGACGCTGGGCCAATTGTGCGCCGCCCTATGGGACTCCCAATCACGGTCGGTTGTGATACAGCCCGGATTCGAACCACAGTGTCTGTAGTGACGCTTCTAGCATTGAGATGCAGTGTCTTTGACCACTGCTCCACTCAGAATCCAGATTAACAGTTCCAAGTCTTATGGCTTGGGAGGTAGAAGCTGTTCAGGAGCCTTTTGGTCCCAGACATGGTGCTCCGGTACAGCTTGCCATGCGGTAGCAGAGAACAGTCTAAGACTGGTATAGAGGTCCTGGATGGCAGGAAGGTGACCATCAAAAAGGTTCAGTAGACCTTTGGACTCAACTTAGATGAAAATTGTTGTCTTGGATAAAACTGGGGGAGGGCATCCATGGTACAATATCTTGCTCATGTAAATTCTTTGTCATTAATTGTTGTGCTTCGAGACAAAATTGACAAAAGGACATGGTAATGTGATAGTTCAGTTATATAAATAGAAATAAACAGCACAAGGATCAGCAAATGAAAAAAAAAAAACTTTTATTCTCTGAAATGCTTGTACAAAACACATTTAAAGTTTAAGGCATATATTGCACAGACTATTCAAAAGTTTCTATGTAGAAGGGGTATGTTCCCTCAATCCCGGGTTTAAGGCACGATAGCCAGTTATTCTTTCAATACATCAGCCATGATTCATACAGTGAAATGGAAAACATCTTTAGGATGCAATTGGTCATATTGAGCAGCTACACATTGTCATTTCAGCTACAATTCATGCCAAAAGAAAAACACCTGACCTTGATGAATTTACATGCATTTTCACATTGGCATCTACGACCCAAGTTTCATTCTGCATCCAAAATCTGATATATATATATCTTTCTAAATAATGTCCAGTATCCAGCCGTTTCCAGTATCGCAACATGTGGTCAGTGGCGTGTAGTAATTAATAAACCACGTACCCGCTTAATTGTACTGTATATCTATTCACTCCATTATTTCTTACAAATCACTATGACCCCAGAACCCTTCCTTCACCCAAACTGTTTAAGGAGGTGGTAAGGGCTCAGACGCACCAATAGTGTTTGCTGGCCGAGAATACTTAGCACCTGTGAGTATAATTTGCCAACCGAGTGCGCACCGATTTTACACGTAGAAACGCATTAAAATGTTGGCAGTCAATATACAGCAGGTCCCTAAAAGACAGCGCGCTGAATGACAGGCAGAATGCTAGATCCACATTGGGTGCGGCGTGTGCGAGCCTTAAAACTCTTCAGCACATCTCCGTTAGTGGAGTACCTGTACGATCTACCTTTCCCAATGACAAATCAGGAAACAGTGCCGCCATCCATCCGTATGAAAGAAATCGAGGGGTAGCCTACCTATCTGGGAGACATGACGGAGAGAATGGGATCAGTGCGTGTCACAAACCCAGGCTAATAATAACAAAACTCCATATCAGCTCTTCTCATGCTTCTTTCTAGCTGGAAGATAACCATGGTCTTTTCAAAGCTTAAGAGTTGAAAAGAATAGAGAAAAGTTTGACCTGTTTGAACTGACAGAATATAAGACTTTGCAGCAGCACAGTGTGTTCACGTAGGGTCTCACTAATGTTTGTGCTGCGTCTAAAGTTAGGATTTGGCCATAAAATGTGGTATATGAACTAAGACCGTTTCATGGAAACTACAACCGTATAAGAATGAGTAACACTGAGGAGAGGATATAGTCCACTAACACAGAGGGAAAATACAGAGAGGAAAGGAGTCAAATTTTCCAGACAGTTTGCTTCTCAATAACCTCAACATTGATCAATGACTTCAATACAACACTGACCAGACTTTGTCATCCAAGGGAACAACTAAGAGTATTTCAATTAAGACATTTTGGTTTGAAATACAAGGACCAAATCTTAAGGCTCCAATGATTTGCTACTTGGGTCAAACCCTCTCCAAACAGGATGACCCAAAAGCTTGAAAATGTTTGTAACAGTCTTCAGCCATCAACTACGGCATACTAGGGCACTAGCCTGACGGCGTCACCTGACTAAGCCTTCAGCGTCGACCACAAAAATTGAGTTCTGTTACATGACCAATGTTACCTTACGTTCACACACACACACACACACACACACGAATGCCACCTCCTTCACATCCACATTAAAAACACATCCCAGGAAATCATACACAATACATAAAGATAAGAGAGCAATACAAAAAAAAAATCCTCTTTTTTCATATATACACACACAAATACTGCTTACCTGCTGAGATACTATTTTGGAAATGGGTTTAAATGAATATTTAAAAAAATATATAACTAAATGGTAGTGTTGATATTCTTTGCGACTGATGATTTTGGGTGTGTGTCTTAAATATAGAATCCCTGGTGGCCACATGTTTACAGTAGCTTTAAGGCAAGGAGAGAGAAGGACATTGGAGCTGTGCAGTCAGGCACACTGCAGTACAATCAATTTCCCTTGCGCCTGTCTCCCGGCATTGTGAGGGGGAAGGGGGCGTTGGAATGCTCCAGATTGTGAAGGCCGGACTAAAAAATGAAAATCTAAAGTGCATAAACAGTACTGGAGGAGCACGACACTAGCGCTTGAAACAAACAAACACGGTTGTCTCAGCCCCAAGTCCGCCCTTGTTTAGCCTTGGTGGGAATGATTGACAAGCTAGGCAGCCAGGGTTTAAAGTCATCGAGTCCCGCTTTATACATTCAACCAAGTCCGGTACTGCTACTGATGAGGCTAGATCTGCTGGTGCTGGCTTCAAGACTTTAAAAAAAAATGTATAACGGGAAGGAAATGTCCTCCTTGCCCTCGTTTGGAAATGGTTGAGATAGTAGAGTTCAAAACTACATAATAGAACTTTGTGTTGTCACATTTGACCTATACTCTGGAATGTTGACAAGTTGACAGCTTCTGCCCAGCAACAGGCTCTATTGGATAAAATATTTTGTTAAAGTCCTGATAAAAAAATGCTTTAAAAAAGCACTCTTTAAAACACTTGTTTTTCCATCCCAGTGTCTGATGTATGACAGTTCTGTCATATTCAAACTGCAGAGCACAGACATACAGGATCAGTGGGTTGATGAAAGGAATGTGTTCTCAGATATATACACAGCTTGGTGCGCCCCCACATACAGACCAGGGTGTGGCCGTGGCTCTAGTTGACTGTCTCGCTGACAGCATGCAGGGTGTGCTGCGCCCCCCACACTGTGGCTATGGGAGTCTGTGCCACGGGACCAGGCTGTCGGACTGGAACATCGCTGTGAACCATGCTCCACACACTGGCCACCGACTGAGCCCTCTGGACACTGCTGCTGCTGGAGGAAGAAAGGCCTAGGAATGGGGTGAGGGCTGGCAGAGGTGCTTGGACTAGGGCTAAAGTTGGGGATGAGATTGGGACAGGGGATAAAGTTAGTGCAGGGGTGAAGGTTTGAACAGGGCTTAGGGCTGGCACAGGGGGTTTGGTTGGTGCAGGGATGAAGGTTGGGACAGGGGTTGAAACTGGCACTAGGACTGGAATTTGGGCAGGGCGAGGAGGCAGACTTGGAGCAGGAATGAAGGCAAAGGCTGGGGTGAGTTTAGGTGCTGAAGAGACCGTGACGGGGCTTGGGACTGAAACTGGGGACACCACAACCTTTTCTGTGGGACTCTGCTCTCTGGGCGAGTTCAGTGCAGCTTGGCTCGGCTCTGGTGGAAGGGTTGGACCCATAGCACTGCTGCAGACCGTGGCCTCTGTAGTGGCCTTCGTCTGACTCTCATGCTCAGCGGCCCTCTGGAGAGCTGCGTCCACCAGCAGCCTCAGGTCACTGAAGTCCTGGCCGGGGCACAGTTCCGGAGGGGTGGGGGGTGGCGTGTTGAATAGCCCGCCAGTGGGACTGGCGCTGATAACCGTAGAGCCCTTCTCCTCGGCCTCCCTCAGGAGAACGTGCATGTCCAGCTGCATCAGGGCCTGGACGCAGCAGCCCTCTTGGCCTGGGTAGCCGGCACCCGTCAGAATGGCCGTGTTGCCCAGGAGGCCGAGGTCCAGCGTGGGGGCTGGCCGGATGACCGTGGGCCGGAGTGGGGGCAGGGCTGGTGAGGGGACCGAGGAGGTGGGGCTTTCAGGGGAGCTACCTCCACCACCAGTGGATGAGCGACCCTCACCTTTTCCTGCCCGCCTGGAGATGGTGAAATGGGTGGGGTCTTTGCCATCCTTGCGGAGTAGGTCAGGGAGGAGGCGGCGACGGGCGTTGATGAACCAGTTGCATATCTGGAAAAGTGGAGGAAGTTACTTTAATAACAATGCCTGCATGACTGGGAAAACAAACTGGGTGCATCTCAAGGGCCCAACTAGGCTTCCGTCAAGAGCCAAACTACAGATATAAATCTCAAGTCACTTAGAAAGTATTTTTTTTGTTTAGTGTGCCAAGTCAACTAGAAGACCCTAATAATTAACTCAACTGACGCGTATAAAATGTTAAAACTGGGCCGAGGCCAGTTGTTTGGGAATAGACTTCCGCCCACATATTCTCAGTCTCCCTCGCATTTAGGCCTGGTTTACCGCCCTCTAGTGGGAAACATCTCCCCCACACAGAGTGAGATGAGGGAGCTCAGACTGTTGGCATTAAAGAAGTCTCGGGTGAAAAATTTGCCACAGAGAGGTGCACAGCCAGCTAGGGGAACAACACTGCAGCCCGGCTGTCTGCCGGCTACAAGTCAACTAGAAGACCCTAATAATTAGCTCAACTGACTCATATAAAAAAAGAGTTAAAACGGTGCCGGCTGTCTGCTCTAGCCTCTTGCTCTGCTCAAGTCACCAACTCCTGGGGTGTGAGAGTGTGTGTGTATTGGAGGGAAGAGGAAACATCACATGGTTGGCCTACAAGGGCTGCTGTAACAGTGTCAAATTCATCTGTACAGTAGTACATCAGTCATGGGACATTTTCTACACTGTTGTGAAACACTCAAGGGCTGAAGTACGATGATAAGTACGAAGTAAATACCATGGGATGGATTGCTGTTTATAGAACACTTAGCAACGGCCTGAAGTAGGCCTATAGGTGCTGCGGCGTTTATCGCCCCGCACACGAGGCCAATAGAGAACACAATATCTGATAAACAACTATCTTCGACAAGGCGAGTAGGTCGTCATGGCTTCATCTAGCCCCAAGTGTCTGCTGTGATCAACTGTTTACACTGCATCAGGAGCTAATCAGCATAGCTGGAACCATTCAACTGGAGGACATTGTAAATCATTCATTTCAACACTACACTTGTCAGGGGAGCATGCTGAAACCGAACCCAAAATTTATAAAAATGTATAACAGTTCAAATAGTGTGAACTTAAATCTATCCAGCCTTGTTAGGGTCAGTGTGAGATCTTCCCCACAGCATAATCAGAACTTACCACAATGATTAATAGTAACCACATAGTATAACCCTACAGGAACTTGGACATTTTACCACGTGCAGGCTTTCCTTCGTTCATTTTACTTTGACAATGTTACGCCGGTCCACTCACCTGTAGCACGGAGAGGCTGGTCTGATCTGACAGGCTGAGTTTCTCCTGCTCTGAAGGGTATGCGTTGTAGCGGTGCTCGTACAGCCAGGTCCGCAGCACAATCACCGCCTCCTTGGGCAGGTTGCCGCGGCGACGCCGCTTGCCCGAGCCCACGCCGCCTCCTGACAGGTCAAGGGGAAAGCCGTCATCCTCAAAGGGGTCGCTGTCAGACATGGCTGACGACAGCTCCTGTATCTGCTCCTCTTCCAGAGCTGAGGACGGGGAGGAGGGGGGGTCAGTTTGGCAGTGCTAGTGTTTGTATGGTGGACACTGTTCACAGGGTTGGACATTCACTCATTTGTTATGGAATGTATTGTGTTCCCTCCAAATCAGATTGCCATGTTACGCATCTACTTATTGTGTAGGCCTGTTTGTTATTGTACATTCACCAACCTTTAAAGAAATAGGTTTGATGAAGGGTTAAATTGAGATGCTTGTTTACGGAAAACAGATGGAAGACAAGTGGTGACCTGTGCCAATTAGCCATCTAGTATGCTCTGAACACCTGTGTGTAAGCTTAACTCTGAAGTGTAGTGTTGTCGGATGGAGGCACCCATAGCTGTATCTGTCCAAAACTGCTACAGTAAGTGCATATTTTTTATTTGAGGGATTCTTTCACCGATGTACAATATGTTTCAAACGCCATATCGCAAGCTATGAATTACATTTCTAAACGTTAGCAGTGTCTGGATTGTAGTTCGCATGGGGCTGTCATGGGTCGAAGTGAATGGTTGCGAACTGTATGGAGAAGACAGAATGCCGCCTAGAGTTAGAGACCTAGTATGGGTGTAGCAGTCAGGTAAGCACAACTAAAAGCATTCATCAATGACAACTTACTATTAAAGTGAAGTGCCATTAATAATAATAATAATAATAATAATACACATTCAGAACAATATATTCATTCCCCAAATCACAATATGTTGCGGGGGGCACCTCAAAATGGAGCATGCTTTCTCCCAGGGTATAGAATGCAGTAAATGTCTTTCTCTGGTTGAAATCTGACCCCCGGGGGCAGCCTGTCTTTACAAAGGAGATTGTGTGCATATCACGATCTCCAGCGGCGGGCGATCTACAGACCGTGCAAGGGACCATTTTCACCTCTTGCCAGGGGAATTCAGGGTCCTGGAGACACTTCTCACTTGTTTGTATGCCCAAATTGAATGTGCTTCCAATTGTTTACAGTACGTTGCGGCTATAATCTTTTAAAAATGTTTTAAGTGCATGAAAGGGCAAAACTGATAATTGATTATAGCAAACTAAATATGCCAACGACTTAAAATTGGTAAACTAGTTATTTTTATACTGTCTAAAACACTGGCGTGTCAGTGGTTTGAGTTGTGCTGTCAATATTTTGTCCATTGAACAGCTTGAAAGTAGCAGCTAAAGTTACTAGCGATCCCGTTACACAGCTGGTAATGACCTGTATCTTAGCTAGTAGCTAAAGAATGCACTCCAGGTGGGTCATAAAACGTGGTTAAACTAGTTTGAGGTTAGCTTGAAGTCAGTTAACTTACATGTCACACGCTGCTCCTCTTAACTGTCTACAAAGCAAAGGCCGTTCTTATCTTAGCGCTAATATGATATTTTCTAAATTACTCAATGCGTTAAACTTCAAAAGGCGTGAGCAGAAATCAAGTTGCTAAATTCACTAAAATCCTCAAGGCGAAAAAGGCATTGCAGCCAACGTAACTTAGCTAGTTAACTAGCTAGCTAGCAAGGCTAGCAGGCTACAAAGCAAACAATGAAGTTCGCGTCAGTGATTGGCATTCTGTTTTGTTCCATTCAATCTCGTCTCGTGCAGTTATCTAACATTGTTCCAATGAAAACAAAATATCTAGCTGAGAGCTAGATTCCAAAATGCAAAAAAATTGCGAAAATAAGAAAATCCTGTTAGAGCTCGAAAAATGAGCAAAGAAAACATTGACTAAGTTTGCTAGCCATCTTCCCATCGTCACGTAGCAAACGTACAAAGAACCCTTTGAACGCACGCCATAGCGCATGTAGGACTTTTCTGTCGCTCCGCCAGATGGACACCATGCTTGCTTCCAAAGATAACTAGCTGGTTAGCTGTCCCTCCAAATTCAAACAAACACACGCTGCATTTGCTCGCAACAAAAAAACTGCATTCCATTTAACACCAACAGGCGAGCACACCAGGCAAACCGTCAGACGCGGCCAGGGCAACAATTAAGACCTGGAAATAAAAATAACACGGCTAATTTCTGCCTACCTCGTTTTAGGGGTTTCATTCTTTGTTGATGGCTTGCTCGAAAACACGCAGCTGTCGAAGTTCCTTGTAAAATGCGTGCGTGCCCCGGCTAAATGTTGACAAAGCGAGATTTTGTTTCCAAGCGCTAAAGGTGTTGCACGCTTTTACTTTGCTTTTCAAGGCTTCAAATCTTTTTTTCTTGCGACATAAGCGTGCTGTTGTTCTATCGCGTTTCGATGTCTAGCTAGAACAAATGTTTCATAATTTGTGTCGCTCAGTTCCTTTTACCTGCAGAAGCAAAGCCAACTCTATACCAATCTGACAGTAGAAGATGGAATGATCCCGCCTCCTGTATCTGCGCGATCCAATCACGGCTCTTTCTTTCCAGTAGACATGCCGTGTCATCATTCCTGAGTGACTGACAGGCGAAGCATTTAATTCAAAATCCAGTACAAAATTTTATTGAATAATGTTGTTTTGTTTCCGACATTATTGAAATTAACACACACGACCTCTTTTTTTGCCAACATATTATAGTGGCCACTAAACCAAGGGGATTTCCTCATGTACTCGGAATATGCGTTTATTATGTAACCGAAACGATCATGTTTTCTTGTTACATAAACGGGATCAAAAATCTTAACAGCAACAGTGGGCCACGGCCACTAATGGATGCAGTAATAAAATAGTAAAAATTCTGGTCAATAGAACAGCAGAATCTTCCCAACAACTGCTGGAGAAAGTCGAGGCTTTCTCACCTTGCTCCCATCCTCTTTCATATGCAGCAAAATACTGTTGCCACTGCAAATGATCTACATGTCAGGCATTATTATTTTAGTTTTTGTCTCGCACGTAGGTAGGAATTTGCATTATGTGATAATACAATGTGACAAGACTGTAAACAGTCACTGGTGTGGAAGACTAATCAAATGACGCACTAGACGGACTAGAATCTCTAGATTGTCTAGATTAAATTATAGACAAGCCTGTATAGCCTTGTGTAGATTATAATAATCCCATTACTCACTATAATAAAATCATCTCTGACACCATCAACCCGATAGAGGATTAACAAAATAACCATTGTGAACGTTTTGAGAAAGTATTGTGTGCATTTTATTGAATGATATTATCTCTTCATAGTATTTTACAGTACATATTTTAACAAATGAGATCATTGTAATTGTATAAATTAATCTACAGCATTGTAAAAGATGGAGTGGTTCTCTGCATTCAGATTTCATTCTTATTTACAACAGAATGTGATTTGACTTGCCTAGTTAAATAACGGTTAAATAAAAATAAAATAAATTGATTAGCACATGGGGAATTACTAGCTGGTCTCAGATCTGTTTGTGCTGCATGACAATGACCATAGTAGTTGGCAAGCCAAGACACAGCACGAACAGATCTGGGACCAGGCTATGGAATTGCTTTATCATAAAATGTTCATCTTAACATATACCAATTTTACTTAATTTAGTATTCCACAATATGCTTTAATGTTACCAGAGTAGATATAAATACAAGAATCATAGTAAATCTCATTTTATGAACAAAACAACCACTCATTCACATTTTATATCAACCCTTTATACTAAACCGAAACCCTCACATACACAGCCTAATTTGTAAAGCATTATCAATATTGAACAAATCCTAGTCAATAAAATATATGCTTGTTTCATAAAAAATGTAATTATTGTTTGTTAAAGTAAAAATTTGTTTTGCTACATATCTCTTCTGCTAAGAGTGTTGGTTCTTCTACACTCCCAACCCTTGTAGGCCAAGGGTACAAACCAAAGTGCACAGAAAACTCAGGAGGGGGCTTCTTTTTGCTTTGTAGGCCTTTGAACCAGGGGAGTGGGT
The DNA here is from genome assembly GCF_016432855.1 of Salvelinus namaycush. Lineage (NCBI taxonomy): Eukaryota > Metazoa > Chordata > Actinopteri > Salmoniformes > Salmonidae > Salvelinus > Salvelinus namaycush. The sequence continues at coordinate 44,456,995 of NC_052326.1, forward strand.
TGACAGGTACCCTTACCTTGGGCTTCCCTTTCCGGCATGCTGTGACCTAACAACCCCTCAAAAGTCTTGTTAAAGCCTAGCGTTGAGAGTAATGTATTGTAAATCAGTTCAAAGGGACTTAAGTCTCACAGAAATTAGTTTGCTATTAGTTTGCTGTATTGTCCAAGCGAGTATGGCAAGTGTCCACCACCACAGTCATGTCCTCTAGAAGTTCGAAATTGTGAAAAAATGTACAGGACATTTTTCTGCAGTCAGAATTCCATAGTGAACACATCCCAAAAATATTGTTTCCTCCCCTAATATTTCACACTTACTAACAGCAGAGGTGAGTTGGGTCAAAACAGGCGCAGTGAAAACTCCTAAAAATAAACTGAGAAAAAACCCTGCTGAAGTATAGGGAGTTAGGGTGTGAAAGGGGAACAGCAACACTAAAGAGGACCCAGACCATGGCCACACATTACACATTTTGTAAGTCTTGAAAATATAAGAGCTGTGAATTATACAAGAGCTATGAATTATAAGACAGTCTAAAACATCTCTTCCTTGTCAGGTTTGCTACAAATGTATTGTTTGGTAGGCCTGTAACGCATAGGAATATCAAGTGAATACTTAACGCATAGAAACAACATGGCCAAATGCAATTTCATAGAACACATTAAGTCAATATACAGTACACACATCGTGTAATCCACACCAAAGAGACCATGATGAAATTGTTGTTGTTGTTGGTTTTAGAGTACTTCCAACTGCCCTTTATAAATTCCACAGCCACTTCACCTGGAAACTAGGAAAGTGAATAAATAACCTTGTAATTTTAAGCAAATGCGACAGTATGTGAATAAATTAACCAATTCAATGCTCTTAGGCTAGGCATATATCTCCAAAACAATAGCATACAACAACAAAATGAAGGGGTACTATATGCATGTCACTATGGTTTAAAACACTTCAACAGTGTGCCATAGGATATGATCTTTCACAGAGAGTCAGGACCTTGATGAAATAGGCATAGGTGTGGCCCTCTGGTTTGTGTATTGGACCAGGGCCTTGTTAAATGTATGAGACAAGCCCCTTTGCTTCCCATAGTCTCTCAGTGACAGATAGTTTCTGTCATTTACGTATTCATGTCTTTGCAGATTAGAGCAGCAGCGGACTGTCTCTCTGTCACCCTGTAATAGCTTTCTGTCCTTGACATACCTCTCTCTCTCTCTCTCTCTCTCTCTCTCTCTCTCTCACTCTCCCCATATGCATATTGAATTATTTAAATTCCAGTCAGGCACAGACTCAAATCAAAATACAGCTGGTAGGGTCGACCGATCTCTTTCGTCTGAAGCTAAGCAGGATTGGGCCTGGTTAGAGCTTCAATGGGAGACCACCTGGGAACAGTACTTCCAACTGCCCTTTATCAATGTGTCAGAGGGTTTTTTGAGGGGCAGAAGGGGACCACCAACTTTTTATATATTTTTGTTTATTTAACTAGGCAAGTCAGTTATTAAGAACAAATTCTTATTTACAATGATGGCCTACCCCGGCCAAACCCTCCCCTAACCTGGACAACACTGGGCTAATTGTGCGCCACCCTATGGGACTCCCGTTCATGGCCGGCAGTAATACAGCCCGGGATCAAACCCAGGTCTGTAGTGACACCTCTAGCACTGCGATGCAGTGCCTTAGACCACTGCGCCACTCAGGATCCCTGAATTCCCCAGGTTAGTGATGGGGACATCCAATGCTATCAATATGGATACAGTCTGCTTTTCGACTGTAACATCAGTGTTACACTAGTGTATGCACCCTTATGTTATACTAGGGAAATTGTTTCCATAGCTAGGGCTGACATTGAGGACATGTGAAGAGCAGAATCAACAGCCTCTGCATAATCAAAACAGTTGCTTTGTGAGAAGGTGTTAAAGTTCACAGTTAGCCATTGTTATGTAAATGACAGCTGAGAAGTACCAGTGGCCTGGCTTTGGCCTCAAGTGAGAGCAGGTCCACTGGAGCCATGACTCAGTGAGACACGGGTGCTGGCCAACGTAGATGGAAACAGAAAGGTCTGAGCCTTTTGGGTAAACACTGGGGTAAATCCTGTATGGAAATTACAATATTTTCTATTATCTCCATTCAATGTAAATCATCTCTTTGCAATCTAGCGGGAATCCTATATATTGTTAAAAAAGAGCATGTTATATGTTATAACAGATTGTGTCCAAATCCTAGTACATGTCGTTGGACTACAAGAACATCAGAAAATAGTTAGGACTGTTCCAGAACTAGCAATGGAAAAACAAATAGCCAGTACTAACTTCGTTGGTCACAACAGCAAATCAAGAACACAATTTAACAGACGCAGTCACACAAACCCCCTCCTTGGTAAAGGATCATACCAACGACAGACCACTGTCACACAAAGCCTGGAGGCGCTAACGATTGGAGCCATGCTCAAATGGAGGAGCATTCAGATGCCTCAACCAGGGAGTGACCAGAGCCATTGACACCCCACATTTTACTAAGCAGAGTAAAGGAGCCATCAGCAGCTCAGGCAAACACACAACAGCAAACAATAGCCTGCAATCAAGAGAGATCTCTTCCCAGGAGGGAGTGGATGATGGCCAATACAGCCAGGCCTTTCCAATGCAAAGCCTCAAGCTCACTGTGGAGGTGGGTTGGGAAAATACAACAACAATTTTTAAAGAGACATGGAGCAACTAGGTAACAAGCAACCCGACATATGGTTGAGTAAAAGTGAATGTCCTTTTTATTCAAGTGAACACATAGTATGTGTCCCATGCAGAGACCCTCGTGTTGCAAGCACCATCTTCCAAACGACGGAGCCATTGTAACATAAGAACCACTAATTGATTAGCAGGGAAAGGTAGTGTTCATTTGATGGCCATTTGATGCAGCACAACAAATGTGCGGGGACAAGGAGAAGAAATGTAAAGAAAACAAATTATGCTCAGATGAACCAGAGTAAATTGGTGAAGCAATAAGGCATGAGAACCCAGGGATTATCGCGTAAATAACTCAACTAAGTGCTGTTCTAAGGCCTGACGAGGAGCAAACAACCTGTTTAATAAAGTTGACTTTGACCTACGCAGTACAAATGTAGGTGGAGAGTTCCCTCCCTATCACTACCGTATGCCCTAGCCATGTGTATGTCCTAGCTATTACTGTATGTTCTAGCCATGTGTATGTCCTAGCCACTACTTTATGCCCTAGCCACTACTGTATGTGTAACAGTATAACTTTAAACCGTCCCCTCGCCCCGACACGGGCGCGAACCAGGGACCTTCTGCACACATCAACAACGGTCGCCCACGAAGCATCGTTACCCATCGCGCCACAAAGGCCGCGGCCCTTGCAGAGCAAGGGGCACACTACATCTAGGTTTCAGAGCAAGTGACGTAACTGATTGAAACGCTACTAGCGCGTACCCGCTAACTAGCTAGCCATTTCACATCCGTTACACTCACCCCCCTTTCAACCTCCTCCTTTTCCGCAGCAACCAGTGATCCGGGTCACGGCACCAATGTAACAGTATAACTTTAAACCGTCCCCTCGCCCCGACACGGGCGCGAACCAGGGACCTTCTGCACACATCAACAACGGTCGCCCACGAAGCATCGTTACCCATCGCGCCACAAAGGCCGCGGCCCTTGCAGAGCAAGGGGCACACTACATCTAGGTTTCAGAGCAAGTGACGTAACTGATTGAAACGCTACTAGCGCGTACCCGCTAACTAGCTAGCCATTTCACATCCGTTACATATGTCCTAGCCATGTGTATGTCCTAGCCACTACTGTATGCCCTAGCCACTACTGTATGTCCTAGCCACTACTGTATGCCCTAGCCACTACTGTATGCCCTAGCCATGTGTATGTCCTAGCCACTACTGTATGCCCTAGCCATGTGAATCCAGGTGAAGCTATGATCCCTTATCGATGTCACTTCAAATCAGTGTAGATGGGGAGGAGACTGGTTAAATAAGGATTTTTTAAGCCTTGAGACAATTGAGACATGGATTGTGTATGTGTGCCTTTCAGAAGGTGAATGGGCAAGACAAAAGATTGTAGTGCCTTTGAACAGGTAGTATGGTATGGTAGTATGTGCCAAGCTCACCGGTTTGTGTCAACAACTGCAATGCTGCTGGGTTTTTCACGCTCAACAGTTTCCTGTGTGTATCAAAAATGGCCCACCACCCAAAGGACATCCAGCCAACTTGACACAACTGTGGGAAGCATTGGGCCAGCATCCCTGTGGAACCCTTTTGACACCTTGTAGATTGTAGAGTCCATGCCCCGACAACTTGAGACTGTTCTGAGGGCAAAAGGGGATGGGGGGTTGCAACTCAATAGTAGGAAGGTGGTCCTAATGTTTAGTATACTCAGTGTATATGCCATTTAGCAGACGTGTTTATGAAAATACAATGGTTAGTCATTTGAAGTCATCATTTGATATAAAAACTACTATTGGTTGGAAATATATGTTAAAAATGCTGTTTACTGTTAGTATACAGTTCACTCTGCGAGTCTGGCAAGTGAGATCTTTTTAACCTGACTGTGGCACTCCAGGCTGAAGTTTCCGCTAGGTACAGATCTAGCATCAGCTTCCACCCTCCAAACTTAACTTTAACGATGTGGGGGAAATGCAAAACTTACCCAAAATCAGCGTCTAGGGGCAACTTCATCCTACACCACTTTGGACAATCAAATACCTACAGTGAGACTCAAACTTTCTTGATCTCTCAACCACAAATAGAGAATATGTTATGATCATTTGATATTTGACAATTTTAATATTTATGCTGCAGTAGTTTGTGTCGGGGGGCTAGGTTCAGTCTGTTATATCTGGAGTATTTCTCCTGTCTTATCCAGTGACCTGTGTGAATTTAAGTATGCTTTCTCTAATTCTCTCTTTCTTTCTTTCTCTCTCTCGGAGGACCTGAGTCCTAGGACCATGCCTCAGGACTACCTGGCATGATGACTCCTTGCTGTCCCCAATCCACCTGGCCGTGCTGCTGCTCCAGTTTCAACTGTTCTGCCTGCGGCTATGGAACCCTGACCTGTTCACCGGACGTGCTACCTGTCCCAGACCTGCTGTTTTCAACTCTCTAGAGACAGCAGGAGCGGTAGAGATACTCTCAATGATCGGCTATGAAAAGCCAACTGACATTTAGTCCTGAGGTGCTGACTTGTTGCACCCTCGACAACTACTGTGATTATTATTATTTGACCATGCTGGTCATTTATGAACATTTGAACATCTTGGCCATGTTCTGTTATAATCTCCACTCGGCACAGCCAGAAGAGGACTGGCCACCCCTCATAGCCTGGTTCCTCTCTAGGTTTCTTCCTAGGTTTTGGCCTTTCTAGGGAGTTTTTCCTAGCCACCGTGCTTCTACACCTGCATTGCTTGCTGTTTGGGGTTTTAGGCTGGGTTTCTGTACAGCACTTTGATATATCAGCTGATGTAAGAAGGGCTATATAAATACATTTGATTTGATATGTTTTGTTAGATAACATTTTTTTATCACTTGCCTGGAACCATTTTCCATTCCACTTTCTTTTTTATTTGTAATTTTTTTCTCCTCAATTTTGTGATATCCAATTGGTAGTTACAGTCTTGTCCCATTGTTGCAACTCCCCTACGGACTCGGGAGAGGCAAAGGTTGAGAGCCAATGCATCCTCCGAAACACGACCCTGCCAAGTCACACTGCTTCTTGACACACTGCTCGCTTAACTTGGAAGCCAGCCGCACCAATTTGTAGGAGGAAACACCGTCCAGCTGGTGACTGGGGTCCGCTTGCAGGCGCCTGGCCCGCCACAAGGAGCCGCTAGAGCGCGATGGGACAAGGAATTCCCGGCCAGCCAAACCCTCCCCTAACCTGGACGACACTGGGCCAATTGAGCGCCGCCTCGTTGGTCTCCCGGTCACGGCCGGCTGTGACACAGCCTGGTATCGAACCCAGGTCTGTAGTGATGCCTACGATGCAATGCCTTAGACCGCTGCGCCACTTGGGAGGCCCCCATTCCACTTTCACAGGCCTATTAAAAGAGTGAATCAGCTTTGATATCACTATACTTACTTTCCATAGAGGCACAAGGGTGATGCATTTCTTTTTTTGTACCAATAACAGCATTTTCAAAAACAAAGGATGGCAAACAAATTACATTTATGTAATGTAATAGAGATTTAATGATTTGTCTCAATTAAAAAAAGTGTAGGCATTTGGGGATGATATTTAACAAAAACAACAATGGTAGACAGCAATATGACAGGGCGCTTGGTTGAACAAATAAAAAAAACAATGTGCTTCTTCTTCATTCCAGGATGAATTTGTTCCCTCCAAAAGTGTCATGGACAATTGAGATGTAGTGCAAAATATGACCAGTAGGAGGATAAAATAACAACTTCCTGGTTTCGCACAGTGTCACTGAAGCATCTCAATAGTCAGACAGGGTTTCCTCTCCTAGTACCTTCCCTTGTCTCCTATCCTTTCCTTTCTCTAGCCATCTCTTTTCAAGAGGGTGTCTGGTCAAGATCCATGATATGGAAAAATATATTACACTTACATGATTTTAGTAATTTAGCAGACACTTATCGACTTACAGGAGTAATTAGGCTTAAGTGCCTTGCTAAAGGGCACAGACAGATTTTTTCAACTAGTCGGCTTGGGGATTCAAACCAGCGACCATTCGGTTACTGGCCAAATGCTCTTAACCGCTCGGCTACCTGCCGCCCCATACAGTAGCAAATACCTATAGTAGTACTGAATATTCAGTGTAATGTATCAATAACAAATTCCCATTGCCGAGTGCAGTGTGCAGCCATTAGTCAAAGTTAATTAATGCTTAACTACAAGTCCAAATTGGGCTTAATTCCATTTAAATTCTCTATAGGAGGGCAATTCAAATCATGGTTGGAGTGAGTGGAATTTCACAGTGGAATGGACCACATGTTTTTCCATGTATATTGAGTGATGGTCCCATGTGGGAAACGCACCTACATCTGTGCCAACTAATTTACTCATTGAAATACAGTGAACGACAAAACAACAAAAGGTTAATTGCAGAGAGACGCTGGGGCAGAAGTTGGGAGAAAGAAACCCCTCTAACCTTTCAATTCCTGTGATATTGCTGCTGCAGCAACCCAGCTTGAGTTGCTGGAAGTACCTACTTTAAAAACCTACTGGCTTTTTAAATGTTCAATGAAATAGCCACAATGATGCAACATCATTACGCTGGTAAAGTATCTTGAAACAACGAGGAAACAATTCAGACTTAAACACATTTTGCACAGTGGGATTGTCCTCAATGGTGTTCCTGGTCCTTCACTCTAACCTGAATTATGTTCAATTGCTCTGATATACCCACACCATTATATTATTCATTAGGGCACACTGTAGCAAAAGGTGAAACTGATTAACTGCCTAATGAATATGACCTAGAAATAAATTCACAGAGCAATACAAAGAAATGAAAGTACAAAGCGTGGCCATTGTCATGGGACTGTGGACATTGGCTGATGAATACATCCAAAAACCAAAATGGCAGAAAACAATATAATCTCAATGAAATAGTAGGATATTCAAATTACATTCCAGAAAATATTGACTTATGAGTGTGTTTTGAGTCAGTTAAAAAGTACCTAAAATTTTATATTTAAAATAAAAAATCATATGCCTTTTTTTTTTAAACAAAAAATGAACTAAGTAAACATCAATTGTGCTTTCAATAGATCTCACTTATACAAGTGGTGATACTTGTCATTTCCACCCTTAGTTCTTGGTTCCCTGCTCTCCAAAACCTCTTAAGAATCTAGAACTGCTTTGAATGCAGGCAAGGGGCTCTTACAAAACAAATAAAAACAAACAAAAAAGCACCAGGAAGACATAGATAGCTGAGGATCTGAAGCATGTGTGTGTGTGTGCTCCTCTGAGTAAGTGTGTACATTAAACCACATGGTGGCGTTGTGCAAACTACGGGTTGGCCAAGGCATGGGGGGAGGGAGTCAGGGAGGGGCGGCAGAAAGCACAAATGTTTACTCTGTCCGCTTCTTAGATCTGTTATAGCCAAGATACAGGTACATCTAAAACAGTCTTGATATAGTTTCTTTAGGAGATAATAATATCATCATCAATAACCATTTTTATAATTTTCGTAATAATCAAGAGTACTAACAATAGTAACAAAGTTTGTGGTTGAGGTTTTTCCATGGCAGCCTTGTGAGAGGAGACGAGTTCCCCATAGTCTATAGCCCAATATTTTTTTTTTCTTGTTTCCTCTCTTTCTCACTAAATCTAGATTTGCTGCCACCAGGACCAGCCTACCCTGTGTGTGTATGGCGAGAAGACCCCAACCCTCCATCTCAGAGGCAGTTCCTCCTATCTCCCTCTCCCTCTCTCTCGCTCTCTCTCAGAGACGTGTTTGGGCCTCGGGGACGTAGATCTCGATACTGTCGGCACTCTCCGTGGCTGAGTTCTGCCGAACCGAGGCGGCCCTCTTAGCGGCCAGCAGTCGCCTGCGGGCCTCCGTCCGGTGCTTCTCCGCTGAAGAGGTGGAAGAGGCGGAGTCGACGCTCTTCTCACGTCCCAGCACCGGCCTCCCCTTAACGGGCTTCTTTGGCACTGGAGGAGGGGGCTCTTTCTGGTCCTCCTGGTGGTGTTGGTGGAGGGCCGCAATGGATAAAGTCAACCGTCAACCACAAGGAAACAGAAGAGACATGTGGGGGGGGGGGGGGGGGGGGAGAGTGAGAGCGTTGTTGCTGTTGAAAGAAAACCTTTTTTTGTTGATGAATTGAAAGGAGTAACTCCTCACTTTGGAGATTTTATGACTTTAGGACCAAGAAAAATTATTCGAAACAACTTCTGAAGTTTTGTGCTTGTATGTTCATACATGGTAAAATATAGATTTTTTTTGTTTCCTGAAAAGCTTCAGTTTTGGAGATGCAAGGTTTTCTTCCGAAAGCAACGAAGCAACGAAAGGTAATACAGAGGTTATAAAAAAGAGCATAGTGAGTTTCATTTGGTAGACATGGATCTTTCACAGTGACTTTGATTATGGTTTCTTCAAAATATGCACAAGGTAGGCTTGACATGGACAATCTAGACAAATTATGGACAAGATAGACATAATATGAACAGTGTAGCCAAATATAGGACAGTGATGGCAACTCTTCCTTGGACTAGACACTGAATTAATATTGGATCCCAGAATCCCAAACTAACAATAACCTCTTCTCAAATATACCTAGTGCCTAGTGGGTATGGGCTAGGGGTTGGTTTGGTACTCAAATAATTAATTTTATGATGAGGACTTTGGATGAACCACACTTAATTCACTGCAGTCATAGTGAAATAGTGGCATGAAGTCAAAGTAGTTGAAGCACACATCCACCAAAACATACACTACTACTCAAAAGTTTGGGGTCACTTAGAAATGTCCTTGTTTTTGAAAGAAAAGCAAATTTTCCCCCCCATTAAAATAACATCAAATTGATCAGAAATACAGTGTAGACATTGTTAATGTTGTAAATGACTATTGTAGCTGGAAACGGCAGATTTTTTAAATGGAATATCTACTTAGGCATACAGAGGCCCATTATCAGCAACCATAGCTCCTGTGTTCTAATGGCACGTTGTGTTAGCTAATCCAAGTTTATAATTTTAAAAGGCTAATTGATCATTAGAAAACCCTTTTGCAATTATGTTAGCACAGCTGAAAACTGTTGTCCTGATTAAAGAAGCAATAAAACTGGCCTTCTTTAGACTAGTTGAGTATCTGGAGCATCAGCATTTATGGGTTCGATTACATGCTCAAAATGGCCAGAAACAAATAACTTTCTTCTGAAACTCGTCAGTCTATTCTTGTTCTGAGAAATGAAGGCTATTCCATGTGAGAAATGGCCAAGAAACGGAAGATCTCGTACAATGCTGTGTACTACTCCCTTCACAGAACAGCGCAAACTGTCTCTAACCAGAATAGAAAGAGGAGTGGGAGGCCCCGTTGCACAACTGAGCAAGAGGACAAGTACATTAGAGTGTCTAGTTTGAGAAACAGATGCCTCACAAGTCCTCAACTGGCAGCTTCGTTAAATAGTACCCACAAAACACCAGTCTCAATGTCAACAGTGAAGAGGCGAATCCGGGATAATGGCCTTCTAGGCCTACACAACCAGGTGATGGGAGTTCTTTACTAATTAGATACCATAATTCATCAATGAAGTACAAGGGAGGAGCGAAAGTCCGAAGACACTCAGCCCTCCGTGGAATGAGTTTAACATAACCCTAACCGTAACCCTCAAATAGCCTTTTTCTTTGTGGGGACCAGCCAAATGTCCCCTCTTGTCTGAATTTTCCTTGTTTTACTATCCTTGTAAGGACTTCTGGTGGACTTCTGGTACACACACACACACACACACACACACACACACACACACACACACACACACACACACACACACACACACACACACACACACACACACACACACACACACACACACACACACACACACAGCTCTGCCATTACCATACTTGAGACATCAGAGCAGAGCATGTCTTGTACCCCGACATGCATTCTCAAAGGAGGGGCTTAAACCGCAGAAACAGTCATAAACTGTCCTCTTTGAGATTGAGCCCCATGCATGTGTAAAGGGAGGTGCCTTCTCCCAAGCCCCTTCACATTGGGCTGGGAAGCCCCTTTTAGTGTTCACTTCACATGGGGAGGGGGGAAGTGAGAGGGGAGGTGGGGAGGGAGGAGAGAGGCCGGTTTCGGCGGCTTTCCTACCCCAGCCTGTGCACTGGGCAGCAGGGGTGGGAAGTACCTTCCGCTCGGGTGGCGAGTGGGCCACGGCAGGGGGCTGCCAGTCGCTGGACTTGAGGTGGTAGAGCTCATCAAACTTGAGGCTGATGTCCTCGATGGAGAGCTGTAGCAGGTCCCAGAAGCCTGCCAGGTCCTGGGCTGTGGGCCGCAGGTTGGCGTTCACATTCTGAAGGGAGGGAGAAAGGAGAAAATGGGGGAGAAAGAGAGGTGTGGGGAAGTGGAAGAAAATAAAGAAATAGTGAAGAGAGAGGATTTAAGAAGGGGAGAAAGGGAGAAAAGGAGAGAAGCATGAAGAGGAGATTGAAAAGAGGAGATTGAAATTAATTCAGTGTTGCTTTGTCCACTTTTGACACTAGAGGGAGCTGTCTTACAACACAATGACAGGAGACCTCATCAAACTGATTAGTTGAATTCCATCAGACTATTCTGGGTAAATACTGTGTATGTTGGTGTATGTTGATGCTACTGTATTATCGTTTAATGTATGCCTCTAAAAAACTTATACTGCTTTATTGGGACTATTCTTAGATTTTTTGTGAAGAAAAAAATATATATATTTAAAAAAAGGTGGACTGACCACTTCACATAAACCGTAGGGAATTGGGAGGCACTCTGTTTTGCCTCATCTCCTTTTAAAGTATGTAAAATAAGTCAGTCAGAGCATATGGAAGGGTTGAACGTCACACTTCGACTTGTTCTTTTTCAGTCGACTCGGTGTGACATCTCATTATGGGACACGCCCTCTCTAGCATTCCCCATAGTGAGATAACGCCCTAATTTCCTTCAGAGAACCGGGGCTACATACGGTAACCCATAGTTTTTCTTCCCACCTGACTCACTCATTCTCTTACTAATGCTCTTTGTTATGGTTGGGTCTGCTTGTGTTTCTTGCCCACACAGCATCTTTGCAGCTGCAACTAGACTGGGGTTTGAGCCCTTATCCAGAGCCTTTTGACTCAACTCTCCGCCATGTTTTTATCATGCTAATTCTGCATTCTGGATCTTCAAATAGGAGAACACACAGAAAAAAAACACACAACAAAAGATGGTAGCACTAGCATGCAAAAACTGACTTCCTGTGTAATGATATGAAAAGCATCCATAGGAAATTGTCCATAAATACAAAATATTAGGTTTTTTTTTACATGTAGGAAAAAAATTATTCTGGATGTCAAACTCTCTTTGAAATGGTACAATGGTTCAACTTATTTTGGATCAGGGTGCCCTTTCATAGAATTTTATCAGGATAGCACATCATTTCACAAATAATCGCTAACCAAAAAGGTTCACTACACAACCATTAATACAAAACATGAGTTCAATAATATGGCTGCATTAAAATAGACTCCTATTATAACCGACTCAATCAACACAATCAGTAGCCCTTGCTACTCTGATACTTACACTGAGCTTCATGACGAGATTATCATTATTCATTAAAACTGCATTAACAACCATAGATTGTCGGTCTTCTGTCTGAATAACTGCTAGTCTCTCTCTCATTTGAGAGAACATAATACATTCCGAATATGATGACACTGAATTTCCACTGAGAATAGCTAACAGTCAGAGAATGCTACCAACAAAATGCAGGCGTTTGCAGACCGTCAACCGGAGGTTAGTCTTATCCTAATAATTGGGGATGTCAGTCTGAGTACCCTGTACTGAGATCAGTAGAGTGACGTGATACAAAGAGACATGTCTACACAGCATCACATTAGTGTAAACCAAGACTGTTCCACGGGCAGGCCTGGTTGTAGCAAGATATGTTTGAGTGGTGTCTGCGACAATTTTAGCATTTTAGCTAACCCTAAACATTCTCCTAACCTGCCACGTTAATTCTCCTAACCTGCTACGAAAAGTTATTTAAAAAACCAGCAGACCTGCCCTGAGAACGATACAGCCATGTCCACCCCTTACAATAGTTTAACCACTCAGGTCTGGAAAAAGTCCCATCAATCACTTCTCCATTGACCTTACTGTCTGATAGCATTCAGCTTGTCACTTAGCTAGCCACATTTAAGCTCTGTGTCTTTCCATTTGGCATGTGTTTGTCTAGTGAAGTGATGAAGTGTGCCCAGAGACTGTAGTCGAAAATTAGCAGGCCTGGCTAAAACTAGCACTTTTTCAGAAATGTTGATCAATGTGCACTGTCCATGTAAAAATAAACTTAACAAAGTAAAGTAAACAAGGGTGTGGGATGGATGATTATCTGGAAATGTAAGTGTGTGGGGTTGATTATCTGGTAAAGTAAGTGTGGGGTTGATTATCTGGTCATGTAAGTGTGTGGGGTTGATTATCTGGTAATGTAAGTGTGTGGGGTTGATTATCTGGTAACGTAAGTGTGGGGTTGATTATCTGGTAATGTAAGTGTGTGGGGTTGATTATCTGGTAACGTAAGTGTGTGGGGTTGATTATCTGGTAAAGTAAGTGTGGGGTTGATTATCTGGTAATGTAAGTGTGTGGGGTTGATTATCTGGTAACGTAAGTGTGTGGGGTTGATTATCTGGTAATGTAAGTGTGTGGGGTTGATTATCTGGTAATGTAAGGGGTTTTCTGGTCATGTACAGTGCATTTGGAAAGTATTTAACATTTTATAAACGTTACAGTCTTATTCTAAAATGGGTTAAATTGTTTTTTTCCTCAACAATCTACACACAATACCCCATAATGACGAAGCAAAAACAGGATTTTAGACATTTTTGCAATTGTATTAAAGTAAAAAACTGAAATATGACCTTTACATAAGTATTCAGACCCTTTACTCAGAACTTTGTTGAAGCACCTTTGGCAGCGATTACAGCCTCGAGTCTTCTTGGGTATGACGCAACAAGCTTGGCACACCTGTATTTGGGGAGTTTCTCCCATTCTTCTCTGCAGAGCCTCTCAAGCTCTGTCAGGTTGTATGGGGAGCGTCACTGCACAGCTATTTTCAGGTCTCTCCAGAGATGTTCAATCGTGTTTAAGTCCGGGCTCTGGCTGGGCCACTCAAGTACACTCAGAGACTTGTCCCGAAGCCACTCCTGCAATGTTTTGGCTGTGTGCTTAAGGTCGTTATCCTGTTGGAAGGTGAACCTTCGCCCCAATCTGAGGTCCTGAACACTCTTGAGCAAGTTTTCATCAAGAATATACTTTGCTTCGTTTACCTTCCCACAATCCTGACTAGTCTCCCAGTCCCCGCCACAGAAAAACATCCCCCACAGCATGATGCTGCCACCACCACGCTTCACTGTAGGGATGGTGCCAGGTTTCCTTCATACGTGATGCTTGGCATTCAGGCCAAAGAGTTAAATATTGGTTTCATCAGATTAGAGAATCTTGTTTTTCATGGTCTGAGTCCATTAGTTGCCTTTTGGCAAACTCCAAGCGGCTGTCATGTGCCTTTTACTGAGGAGTGGCTTCCGTCTGTCCACTCTATCATAAAGGCCTGATTGGTTGTCCTTCTGGAAGGTTCTCTTATGTCCACAGAGAAACTCTGTCAGAGTGACCATCAGGTTCTTGGTCACCTCCCTGACCAAGGCCGTTCTCCCCCAATTGCTCAGTTTGGCTGGGCAGCCAGCTCTAGGAAGAGTCTTGGTGGTTCAAAACTTCTTCCATTTAGGAACCATAGAGGCCACTGTGTTCTTGGGGACCTTCAATGCTGCAGAAATGTTTTGGTACCCTTCTCCAGATCTGTGCCTCAACACAATCCTGCCTTGGGCTCTACGGACAATTTCTTCCACCTCATGGCTTGGTTTTTGCTCTGACATACACTGTCAACTGTGGGACCTTATATAGACAGGTGTGTGCCTTTCCAAATCATGTCCAATCAATTGAATTTACCACAGATGGACTCCAATCAAGTTGTAGAAACATCTCAAGGATGATCAATGGAAACAGGATGCACCTGAGCTCAATTTTGAGTCTCATAGCAAAGGGTCTGAATACTTATAAATAAATAAATAAATAAATAAGTATAAATATATAAATAAGGTATTTGTTTTTTATTTGTAATACATTTGAAAAACATTCTAAAAACATGTTTTTGCTTTTTAATTATGGGGTATTGGTGTAGATTGATGAGGAAAAAAGTTTGTTTAATCAATTTTAGAATAAGGCTGTAATGTAACAAAATGTGGAAAAGTCAAGGGGTCTGAATACTTTCTGTATGCACTGTAAGTATGTGGGGTTGATTATCTGGTAATGTAAGGGGTTTCAGGTAATGTAAGTATGTGGGGTTGATTATCTAGTAATGTAAGTGGTTTTCAGGTAATGTAAGTATGTGGGGTTGATTATCTGGTAATGTAAGTGGTTCAGGTAATATAAGTATGTGGGGTTGATTATCTGGTAATGTAAGTGGTTCAGGTAATATAAGTATGTGGGGTTGATTATCTGGTAATGTAAGTGTGTTGGGTTGTGGTAACTTTTGTTAAGTCTGGTTATTTGATGTGTGTGTAGAGTATGGAATAGTATAGTTTTGTCTGGTGATGTGATGGTGTTGTGGTGGGGTAGTATTGTTTTGTCTGGTGATGTGATGGTGTAATGGTGTTGTGGTGGGGTAGTATTGTTTTGTCTGGTGATGTGATGGTGTAATGGTGTTGTGGTGGGGTAGAATTGTTTTGTCTGGTGATGTGATTGATGGTGTAATGGTGTTGTGGTGGGGTAGTATTGTTTTGTCTGGTGTTGTGATGGTGTTGTGGTGGGGTAGTATTGTTTTTTCTGGTGATGTGATGGTGTGATGGTGTTGTGGTGGGGTAGTATTGTTTTGTCTGGTGATGTGATGGTGTAATGGTGTTGTGGTGGGGTAGTATTGTTTTGTCTGGTGATGTGATTGATGGTGTAATGGTGTTGTGGTGGGGTAGTATTGTTTTGTCTGGTGTTGTGATGGTGTTGTGGTGGGGTAGTAATGTTTTTTCTGGTGATGTGATGGTGTTGTGGTAGTGTTGTTTTGTCTGGTGATGTGATGGTGTAATGGTGTTGTGGTGGGGTAGTATTGTTTTGTCTGGTGATGTGATGGTGTAATGGTGTTGTGGTGGGGTAGTATTGTTTTGTCTGGTGATGTGATTGATGGTGTAATGGTGTTGTGGTGGGGTAGTATTGTTTTGTCTGGTGTTGTGATGGTGTGATGGTGTTGTGGTGGGGTAGTAATGTTTTTTCTGGTGATGTGATGGTGTTGTGGTGGGGTAGTAATGTTTTTTCTGGTGATGTGATGGTGTTGTGGTAGTGTTGTTTTGTCTGGTGATGTGATGGTGTAATGGTGTTGTGGTAGTGTTGTTTTGTCTGGTGATGTGATGGTGTTGTGGTAGTGTTGTTTTGTCTGGTGATGTGATGGTGTGATGGTGTTGTGGTGGGGTAGTATTGTTTTTTCTGGTGATGTGATGGTGTTGTGGTAGTGTTGTTTTGTCTGGTGATGTGTGTATGGGTGAGTTGTAACATGGAGAGTTGATACTTACCAAGTTTTGTTCACACAGTCCTCTGAACTGCTCAAATTTCTTGGTCATGAGGAGCTGAGCACTGCCCACTGCACTGCGAACTTTCCCCAACACTGCAGATAACAAGAATACATACAGATTGAGTCATACTGACACACACGTGCACAGACAGACAGATAGACACAGGTAGACAGGCAGGCAGACACAGACAGACAGTCAGGTAGTCAGGCAGACACTCACACACACACACTTTGTTGGGGCATTGGGAATGCAACACCAATCAACAGAGCGTGTCAAAGAGTGCCATTACAAAGAGTGTCTCTCATTGTTCCATTTAGGAACAAAACTCGAACCTAATGCTAATAAACTTTCCCCCTAGCAACTAATTTGTATCAGGTCTTCCTATACATTCATTTCAGTACATTCTCAAAAACAAGACTGTTCTGCCACGTACTTAGAGTCGAGGACCTTTTTGAGCACAGACACCACGCCTAAAGGTCATTAGTCCCAAGAAGGTATGGGTTTAGAACACTACCATCATAAGAAAGGAGATGTGGTTGTCTCTACACACTTCCCTCTATCTGTACAACTAAATTGACAGCTAGACTGCACACAAGGACATCTGTGAAAAGGATTTGTCACAGGGAGACAAGATGATTTGTGAGGGAGAAAAATCTCAGCCTGTTCAAACAGGAACATCACATTAACACAGCAAACCATCCCAGCAACGTTCCCAAAACAAACCCAAGCAAATGTGGGGTGTCTAGACTAGAGATGGACGTTAAGGCTTTTCCAGTATTGTCTAAACGACTACATGGGGGCCACCCAAGAGGATTACAGTGTAATGGACAGTGTTATCCTCTTTAAAGGTAGCACTCTAAGCCTACATAGTTACTAGAGCAATACCAGTATCGCAATATTTTTCCCATGGCAAAAATGAAAACACGAAGCAGAGTCAATTGGTCCTATAAAAACCTGCTCTATGTAAAATATAGTGTGCTATATGCTACATGGAAAATAAATAAATGTGACTCTGGATGACAACATAATGATGTTTTGTCCAACATTAGGGCTATTTTTCTAAAGAAGTGAAATCCGCTTCCTGTGTGTTTCCTTGCCACTTTAGTAACGAGTATTGCGATACTGGTATCGTCCCGGGCCTCATAGATACTTGAGTCTTCTTCATCCAGTATTTATGACTTTAGTCTCTGTTTTAATGCTGCATCAAAAACAAACAAACATCTGTGTTGGTGAAATTGATAAAAAAAAAAAAAAAAATAGGACCACTGGATGATGAGGTTATGGCAATGAGATTAGGGGGCCAGCAGAACCAGGTGTTTCTATGGTCCGGCATGAATCAGACTCAATGTCAACTCTATCGTGCCAACAGTGAGAGAAATGAATGCGCAAGCACACACACTGCAAATGGCAGATACATACACTGACACAAAATTACCCTTTGATTTTTTCTTAGTTTGGTCAAGATATTCTGATATAGCGTGCATGCTTGACTGAGATTTTGTGTGAGGACTGTTCAGTGTGTGTGTGTGTGTGTGTGTGTGTGTGTGTGTGTGTGTGTGTGTGTGTGTGTGTGTGTGTGTGTCATTTCAGCCTGATGTTGAGGTACTTATCTAATCTGGGTCTGTAATCAGGTACAGAGTACATTAGTGTAATTCTGGAATTAGAGCCCTGTCTGTGTGTTAACTCCAGCTATTACCGCCTCATCCACTGCAGAGTGTCGGCGTGTGTGTGTGTTGTGGTTGAACCCTAGCCAGGCTTTGAGCCCTTAGGTCAGGTCAGGCCATCAGGTCAGACCACTTTGTAGATCAATTCACTGTCATGATGTGGATGGTGGGGCAATATACTAAAGTGTGTCTTACCCTCCTCTGAGAGCTGGTTGTCTTTGGTCTCCTGCTCCATCTGCTGGCACCAGCCCTCCATGCGGCCCGTCTCTGCCTGCAGCAACTTGAGGAACCAGTGGCCGTCCCGCCGGCATGCAGGGCCTGGAGGGGGCACCGCGTTAGGGTTCCCACTACCCGCATTCTCATTCCCACTCTCCAGCCAGGGGTCCGGAGGGGGTAGGAACGAGGGGTCCAGGGCCGGATCCAGGCTCTCGGCGAAGGAGTCGGAGGAGGACCGTGTGGTGGAGCGGTTGAGGAACTGCCGTAGTGGAGGTGGAGACGTACTGGTGTCAGCGGTGGGATTTGATCCGTTGCCCTGGCTGAACTGGCCGCCGCACGGGGGAGAGTCCATGGATTGGCAGGCGTTGCTGACCATGCTCTTCTTCTCGGGGACGGGCTTGGCGTGGGAGATGACAGGGAGGTCCTGTGTGTCTGAGTCTGTCTCCTGCTTGGAGGCCATGTTACTGGAGCGACTGAGCCTGAAAAAACACACACACAAAAGTGATATAGGAAAAAGGGGTCAATGCTCAATCAATAACAATGGTGAAAATAGACAATGCATCTCTAATAATGTTGTCAAGGCAATGCGATATATAGTATTGGTAAACTAATATGTAAACTTCAAGAACCAGAATGTGCCTGCAACCTAACACCAATCTCAAACTAAAGCCAAACAAAGTCAAACCAGCCCTGTTTGTTTCTGTATGTGAAATAAACATCACATTTGTTTATCTTGTGTGTAAAAACAAACACCAGGGGAAAACATATGACCAAGCCTTTTCCTGCTACAAAACAAACCAAGCAATGTTCTCAACGCCAGACAACGCCAGGATGAAGATATAGGTATAACACACAGAACCTAGACTAGACCATAGAGATGGATACAGGGCATACCACACAGTTAACTACTGTTAAAAAATGTAGTTGCACATGGTATCACAGTCTTTTGTGGCAAGTTCAACCTCTATCCATCTCTATGACTCATTACATACCATTACATACAATACACCACAATACTCATTACATACAATACCCAATAATGACAAAGCAAAAACAGGTTTTTAGAATTTTTAAACTGAAATATCAAATGTACATAATAATTCAGATCCCTTACACAGTACTTTGTTGAAGTACCTTTGGCAGCAATTACAGCCTCGAGTTTTCTTGGATATGACGCTACAAGCTTGGCACACCTGTATTTGGGGAGTTTCTCCCATTCCTCTCTATAGATCCTCTCAAGCTCTGTCAGGTTGGATGGGGAGCGTTCAAGAGATGTTCAAACGGGTTCAAGTCCGGGCTCTGGCTGGGCCACTCAAGGACATTCAGAGACTTGTCCCGAAGCCACTCCTGCTTAGGGTCGTTGTCCTGTTGGAAGGTGTACCTTCACCCCAGTCTGAGGTCCTGAGCGCTCTGCAGCAGGTTTTCATCAAGGATCTCTGAACTTGGCTCCATTCATTTTTGCTTTGATCCTGACTAGTCTCCCAGTCCCTGCCGCTGAAAAACATTCCCACAGCATGATGCTGCCACAACCATACTTCACTGTAGGGATGGTGCCAGGTTTCCTCCAGATGTGACGCTTGGCATTCAGGCCAAAGAGTTCTATCTTGGTTTCATCAGACCAGAGAATCGTGTTTCTCATGGTCTGAAAGTCTTTAGGTGCCTTTTGCCAAACTCCAAGTGGGCTGTCAAGTGCCTTTTACTGAGGAGTGGCTTCCGTCTGGACACTCTACCATAAAGGCCTGATTGGTGGAGTGCTGCAGAGATGTCTGTCCTTCTGGAAGCTTCTCCCATCTCCACAGAGGAACTCTAGAGACCTTCTCCCCCAATTGCTCAGTTTGGCCGGGCAGCCAGCTCTAGGGAGAGTCTTGGTGGTTCCAAACTTCTTCCATTTAAGAATGATGGAGGCCACAGTGTTCTTAGGGAGCTTCAATGCTGCAGAAACGTTTTAGTACCCTTCCCCAGATCTGTTCCTCAACACAATCCTGTCCCAGAGCTCTACGGACAATTCCTTCCACCTCATGGCTTGGTTTTTGCTCTGACATACACTGTCAACTGTGGGACCTTATATAGACAGGTGTTTGCCTTTCCAAATCATGTCCAATCAATTGAATTTACCATAGGTGGACTCGAATCAATTCGTAGAATCAATTTCTGTATACTTCTGGCCCTTCTTTGGACACTGTGTTAACTAACCTCCAGACGAGCTTCAATGCCATACAACTCTCCTTCCGTGGCCTCCAACTGCTCTTAAATACAAGAAAAACTAAATGCATGCTCTTTAACCGATCGCTGCCTGCACCTGCCCGCCCGTCCAGCATCACTACTCTGGACGGTTCTGACTTAGAATATGTGGACAACTACAAATACCTAGGTGTATGGTTAGACTGTAAACTCTCCTTCCCGACTCACATAAAACATCTCCAATCCAAAGTTAAATCTAGAATTGGCTTCCTATTTTGCAACAAAGCATCCTTCACCCATGCTGCCAAACATACCCTCGTAAAACTGACCATCTTACCGATCCTTGACTTTGGCGATGTCATTTACAAAATAGCCTCCAACACCCTACTCAACAAATTGGATGCAGTCTGTCACAGTGCAATCCGTTTTGTCACCAAAGCCCCATATACTACCCACCACTGCGACCTGTACGCTCTCGTTGGCTGGCCCTCGCTTCATACTCGTCACCAAACCCACTGGCTCCAGGTCATCTACAAGACCCTGCTAGGTAAAGTCCCGCCTTATCTCTGCTCGCTGGTCACCATAGCAGCACCCACCTGTAGCACGCGTTCCAGCAGGTATATCTCACTTGTCACTCCCAAAGCCAATTCCTCCTTTGGCCGCCTCTCCTTCCAGTTCTCTGCTGCCATTGACTGGAACGAACTACAAAAATCTCTTAAACTGGAAACACTTATCTCCCTCACTAGCTTTAAGCACCAGCTGTCAGAGCAGCTCACAGATCACTGCACCTGTACATAGTCCATCTATAAATAGCCCAAACAACTACCTCATCCCCTACTGTATTTATTTATTTATTTTGCTCCTTTGCACCCCAGTATTTCTACTTTGCACACTCATCTACTGTCAAATCTACAATTCCAGTGTTTTAATTGCTATATTGTATTTACTTCGCCACCATGGCCTATTTATTGCCTTTACATCCCTTATCTCACCTCATTTGCTCACATTGTATATAGACTTATTTTTCTACTGTATTATTGATGTATTATTGATTGATGTATGTTTGTTTTACTCCATGTGTAACTCTGTGTTGTTGTATGTGTCGAACTGCTTTGCTTTATCTTGGCCAGGTCGCAGTTGTAAATGAGAACTTGTTCTCAACTTGCCTACCTGATTAAATAAAGGTGAAATAAAAAAAAATAAAAACAATAAACATCTCAAGGATGATCAATTGAAACAGGATGCACCTGAGCTCAATTTTGAGTCTCATAGCAAAGGGTCTGAATACTTATGTAAATAAGGTATCTGTTTTTTATTTTTGATAAATTAGCAAAAATGTATAAAAACCTGTTTTTGCTTTGTCATTATGGGGTATTTTGTGTAAATTGCTGAGAAAAAATAAATATATAATACATTTTAGAATAAGGCTTTAACGTAACAAAATGTGGAAAAAGTCAAAGGGTCTGAATACTTTCAGAAGGCACTGTACTTTAATTGTTGGTATGGGGTGCCAATAAAATAGCATTGAGATTGTCACGTTCGTCGTAAAGATGAGACCAAAGTGCAGCGTGAATAGAGTTCCACATAATTTGAATCAACTGAAACTCACCTAACAAAACAAACAAACAACCAAACAAACAACCAAACGAAACGTGAAGCTACAAGTGTGCACTCAGGCAACTCAATGTAGACAAGATCCCACAACACAAATGAGGCAAATGGCTACCTAAATATGATCCCCAATCAGAGACAACGATAAACAGCTGTCTCTGATTGGGAACCATATCAGGCCAACATAGACATACAAAACCCCTAGACATACAACACCCCTAGACATACAAAAACCCTAGACCTACAAAAACTAGCGTACCCACCCTAGCATACCACCCTGCATACCACTGCTGGCTTGCTTCTGAAGCTAAGCAGGGTTGGTCCTGGTCAGTCCCTGGATGGGAGACCAGATGCTGCTGGAAGTGGTGTTGGAGGGCCAGTAGGAGGCACTCTTTCCTCTGGTCTAAAAAAAATATCCCAATGCCCCAGGGCAGTGATTGGGGACACTGCCCTGTGTAGGGTGCCGTCTTTCGGATGGGACGTTAAAGGGGTGTCCTGACTCTCTGAGGTCATTAAAGATCCCATGGCACTTATCGTAAGAGTAGGGGTGTTAACCCCGGTGTCCTGGCTAAATTCCCAATCTGGCCCTCAAACCATCACGGTCACCTAATAATCCCCAGTTTACAATTGGCTCATTCATCCCCCTCCTCTCCCCTGTAACTATTCCCCAGGTCGTTGCTGCAAATGAGAACGTGTTCTCAGTCAACTTACCTGGTAAAATAAAGAATAAATAAAAAAATAAAATAAAAGTCACACCCTGACCTAACCAAAATATATAGAAAAACAGAGATATCTAAGGTCAGGGCGTGACAGAGGTTTTTATTTGAAATAGGAATACTGTTGTTTAGATGGACACCCTAAATAACAGTAGTTATACAGTATATCCTTATATATACCCGTATATACAGTTGAAGTCGGAAGTTTACATACACGTACGTTGGAGTCATAAAAACTTGTTTTTCAACCACTCCACAAATTTCTTGTTAACAAACTATAGTTTTGGCAAGTTGGTTAGGACATCTACTTTGTGCATGACACAAGTAATTTTTCCAACAATTGTTTACAGACAGATTATTTCACTTATAAGTCACTGTATCACAATTCCAGTGGGTCAGAAGTTTACATACACTAAGTTGACTGTGTCTTTAAAAAGCTTGGAAAATTCCAGAAAATTATGTCATGGCTTTAGAAGCTTCTCATAGGCTAATTGACATCATTTGAGTCAATTGGAGGTGTACCTGTGGATGTATTTCAAGGCCCACCTTCAAACTCAGTGCCTCTTTGCTTGGGAAAGACTTCAGAAAAAAAATTGTACACCTCCACAAGTCTGGTTCATCCTTGGGAGCAATTTCCAAATGCCTGAAGGTACCACGTTCATCTGTACAAACAATAGTACACAAGTATAAACACCATGGGACCACGCAGCCATCATACCGCTCAGGAAGGAGACGCGTTCTGTCTCCTAGAGATTAACGTACTTTGGTGCGAAAAGTGCAAATCAATCCCAGACAAAAACAGCAAAGGACCTTGTGAAGATGCTGGAGGAAACAGGTACAAAAGTGTCTATATCCACAGCAAAACGAGTCCTATATCGACATAACCTGAAAGGCCGCTCAGCAAGGAAGAAGACACTTCTCCAAAATCGCCATAAAAAAGCCAGACTACGGTTTGCAACTGCACATGGGGACAAAGATCGTACTTTTTGGAGAAATGTCCTCTGGTCTGATGAAACAAAAATATAACTGCCATATTGACCATCGTTATGTTTGGAGGAAAAAGGGGATGCTTGCAAGCCGAAGAACACCATCCCAACCGTGAAGCACGGGGGTGGCAGCATCATGTTGTGGGGGTGCTTTGCTGCAGGAGGGACTGGTGCACTTCACAAAATAGATGGCATCATGAGGAAAGAAAATGATGTGGATATATTGAAGCAACATCTCAAGACATCAGTCAGGAAGTTGAAGCTTGGTCGCAAATGGGTCTTCCAAATGGACAATGACCCCAAGCATACTTACAAAGTTGTGGCAAAATGGCTTACGGACAACAAAATCAAGGTATTGGAGTGGCCATCACAAAGCCATGACCTCAATCCCATAGAAAATTTGTGGGCAGAACTGAAAAAGTGTGTGCGAGCAAGGAGGCCTACAAACCTGACTCAGTCACACCAGCTCTGTCAGGAGGAATCGTTCGAAATTCACCCAACTTATTGTGGGAAGCTTGTGGAAGGCTACCCGAAATGTTTGACCCAAGTTAAACAATTTAAAGGCAATGCTACCAAATACTAATTGAGTGTATATAATCTTCTGACCCACTGGGAATGTGATGAAAGAAATAAAAGCTGAAATAAATGATTCTCTCTACTATTATTCTGACATTTCACATTCTTAAAATAATGTAGTGATCCTAACTGACCTAAGACAGGGAATTTTTACTAGGATTAAATGTCAGGAATTGTGAAAAACTTAGTTCAAATGTATTTGGCTAAGGTGTATGTAAACTTCTGACTTCAACTGTATATATACACATTTTGTTTGAGTCAAGTAAGACAAAGCTCTTTATTTAGGCTCTTTCTACGATATCAACTGGCCACATTCAGAAGTAATCAAATTGTGAGAGAATTCTGACAACCAACTTCACAACACTCTGCATGCAAACTAGGAGTTCCCTCCCGTCCCTGATACATGTGTAAATTTACTATAAATTGTATTGTATTATACTTGTATTATACCTGTATTATACTTATGCTACAATGTTAATTCCATTCTCCTGAGCCATTTACTTCATGCTCGTATTCTTGTATTTTCTTATTTCTTATTGTTGTTGCATTGTCGTGAAGGAATCTGCAATTAAGCATTTCATTGGATGGTGTATACCATGTGTATCCTGTACATACAACTAATAAAACGTAAAACTTCAAAGAGATGGAACAAAGAGGGTTGAAGCCAAGGACTTCCTGGCATTCAAAATATCACAAAACTATGTTAACTACCCGACAAGTACTACGCTACAGCACTACAGAATGACCTTCAAATCTTGCATGTAAATGCTGTATGCTCTTGGCAACATAACAGGCATGTAACTGTTTTCTCACATTATGGACATTTTCTCAGTGACTACATTAAAATGGCCCCTCAGGGATGAATACAAATAGGCAACATTTTATTGTGTGGAGCAGAAATATTATTTCCTTATGGGAAATGATTGACATGTCATGACCGGGGGGACAGGAAGTGCTGTTACTTACTGCCAGCCGTCGTCCGCCTGTATTCCGATTGACTGGAATCTGGCCAATGGTTGTGTCGGTGTCTCCACTCGTTGGACTTCCTCCTGAATGCAGTCAACCTGGCAACCAATCAGAAGACACAGTCATCAAAAGGTTGAATCTGGAGGAATTTGGTGGTCATCCAGAATTCCCAGATTAAAATGATATATCAATGTGGTTCTTGAGACATTAAGACTGTTGGAAAAGCATTCCTCATGAAGCTGGTTGAGAGAATGCAAAGAGTGTGCAACGCTGTCATCAAGGCAAAGGGTGGCTACTTTGAAGAATCTAAAATACATTTTGATATGTTTAACACTTTTTTGGTTACTACATGATTCCATATGTGTTATTTCATAGTTTTTATGTCTTCATTATTATTGTATAACGTAGAAAATAGTAAAAATAAAGAAAAACCCTTGAATTAGTAGGTGTGTCCAAACTTTTGACTGGTACTATATTCATTGCTGTTGTCAAGGAAACAATAGTAGTACACACCCCCACGCACCCATCTAAGGATTTGAACCAGCAGCCAATTGGTTGCTGCACGCCAGTCCATTGCCGGGCCTTAACCATACTGCCACAGAAACTCAAGCTCTACTACTGTGATGTTACTGACTAATGTAACGTTAATGACTAACTTCACTGACGATACCATAACGTCACTGACTAACGGCGCTCGTAGCGGCGCTCCTACCTGTATGCCTATGGAGGAAAGCTTCCTCCGGGGCACGATGTCCGCGAGGGGCTCCTCTGCCATCAGGTTCCCCCTGTTGGTGCCCGTCGTCTTCAAGGGTTCACGCTGGGAGTCGTTGGCGTCAGTCCCGGTGGTAGTGTGGTGGACAGTGGTGGTGAGGGGTTCCCGGGGGGTGGCGACGGGGACGGGGATGGGCCAAGGAATACCCCGAGCCAAGCTGTTGGCGCGTGTGCTGTCGAGGCTGTCGGAGGAGTTGCTGTGGGCTTGGCTGGACTGACTGGTAATGGTCTTGCTGCGGCGATCACGCTCAGACTGGTGGTCCAGGTAGGTGTCCTGGGCTGACTCAGTGCTGCTCTGCACCGTCACAGAGATGTAGGGCTTCGAAGTGGTGCGGGGCGGCACGGGCGGTGGCGCCGGCTTCTTACAGGTAGTGATGCATGTGGAGACTGGAGGAGAGGGGAAAAGAGAGAGAGAGAGAGAGACAAAGAGAGAGGGAGCGAAAGAGCATGAGAGAGATTCCTATAGAGTATGTAGTGTGGACACCAATTTTGAAGGTTCCAAACTTCTTCAATTTAAGAATGATGGAGGTCACTGTGTTCTTGGGGACCGTTATTTCTACAGAAATGTTTTGGTACCCTTCCCCATATCTGTGCCTCAACACAATCCTGTCTTGGAGCTCTACGGAATAATTCCTTCATGGCTTGGTTTTTGCTCTGACATGCACTGTCAACTGTGGGACCTTATATAGACAGGTGTGTGCCTTTCCAAATCATGTCCAATCAATTGAATTTAACACAGGTGGACTCCAATCAAGTTGTCGAAACATCTCAAGGATGATCAATGGCGACAGGATGCACCTGAGCTAAATTTCACATCTCATAGCAAAGGGTCTGAATACTTATGTAAATAAGCTATTTCTGTTTTGTATTTTTAATACATTTGTCTAAAAACGTCAAAAAATGTCTAAAAACCTGTTTCTATTGTAGAAGAGAATCTAATTGAGTGACTGCTGATGCACAACCAACTTTCGAAATTGCACATTGTGTATTCTATTATTCTAATTCTCAACAGTAAGTTGAGACCCTGACTGAGTTCCACCCCCCCCCCCCCAGCTGCCCACCCCTGGTCTAATGCATTCAGTGATGAATATCACACATTGTGTACAATATATATATTTTTGCTCTTCCCAGAAAGGGGTCAGGGGTGAAACTAATCCAAAATAGCGCAGTCAATCACCATGCAGGACAAAGTGTCAAAGTGGCACTGTTGCCTTTTGATCACCTCACGTCAAGTCTTCCTCATGAAATAAGAGTGGGATGAGTACACTTCACAAAAATTCAGTGGTTGCTGTGGGATCTTTACAATAGATATATACAATGGAAACCTTACTTGACACCTAATGGAGGCTGTATCTGACACCATCTATAGACTTGATAGGGCAGAGAGGGGCAACCAGGATCTCGAACTCAAGTGGTGGTCAGGAATGTCATTGTAAACAATGAGTCAACTGACGACAGTTAGCCTGTTCCCCTAATGACTAATCAGTGCCATAACAGCATTCAAATCTAGGACTGGAGAAGTGACTTCTCAAATTATAGGCCAGCTGACAGGCAACCACATTGACTCAAAATGATCCACAAATAATGTCATACAATTTTAGTCTAGCATCATGCTACAGACGACTCTGAGTGTATCTATTTTGAGTGTTTAAAAATGAGCATAGCTGCCTTTGACAGAGGACATCTGCCTAACCAAAACACCAATGTTTACTGTAGCCCAAATAATGGCTTTGACACAACTTTGCTTCCTTGTTTTCCACTCCTTATAGAGGGGATACGTAGCAGGCTTCTAGAGGAGGGTTAGTAAGGACATAGGCTTAGTGGGGGAGCTAGCATTTTTGGAGCTTGGGGTGGGTTTGGCAAAGATCTGAGTGTGCCAAAGAAAAAATGTTCACAAGAATGTAACCAATGCGCATGCTGACATCACCGCCGCACAAGACAATGGATTTTGTCTGAGGACACTTTGCTTTCCAGTAACAATTCCTTTGGTGTGTCCTAAAATGGCTCTGGACGTGTGTCAAGTTGTACAGGCTCGAATTACCATATTTTAATACTATTTGAAAGTGAAGATGAATTTAGCCTGGTGTAATTCTATCTACCCAGAGATATTTATTATATCAAAAGTGAGTTGAACATCCTCAATGACAGGTAGTTGCAGCTGTAGGCTAGATGTAGCCTGTAACAAGCACTGGCATGACATGGCACAGTCACTTTTTGGACATCGAAGTCAACATGTGATCACCTATTTGAGTTATAAGTAATGAACAAAGCTAAATAGTTAATAGCCATGATCTTCTTCTAGCACATTCCCTGAGGTGTTTTTCCAAATGTTTCACCCTTGGCCTAAAGGAAACGTGTATGACTATGACAGATTATTTTTTAAATAACTTAACCTTGGCTAACCGTACATGCTTTGACATGCATTTTAAAACCTAACATTGCTATGTTAGTAATATCTCCCTATGGCTGTAAATCTCAGCTACTTGACAGAGGCTTTTTGAACCCTACGAGCAGCATAAACACGTGAGGGAGCTTGGAAGAAAACACTCAAAACAAAAGATCTGTTGTGCGGCTTGATCCACAGACTTATAGCTTTATAGGACTTATAGCCTTTGTGTGTGTCGCGGCCTCACCAAATGATATGCTCACATGAGCTCACACTCGTCTCACTGCAAAGCGGCAAGCTAATGTTTACACTGCCTCTCGTTGCTCTGTCAAAGTGCAGGCTACAACCTCGGTAAGGTTCGTCTCAAAGTGAAACTAGTCTGCAGCACTTAGAAACTTTAAGCCATTGTATACCTCTAAAAGTACAGACAATTAATTAATAGTTTTAAGTCTTACTAAACAACTACAGCAGGAGGACAGTATCATATCGCTCAGATACTGGTTATCGTCTCATATTGTCTCAAAGGTTATAATTGTCTCATCCTTGTCTCATAGTGAGATACGATCTTTCCTACTCTTCTCACAGTAAATGTAAGGCACACCGCTAAAAGAGTGGTCGGAGCAAAAGAAATGCATTGCACAAATAGTGCATGAATCCCTATGGCAAGTCCAAGAGCAAGATGGGGCCTTCACTTGGAATGCAACAACAATACACAGAATGTTGGAAATAGATAGGTATCACATTGGCAATGAACACACCAGCATGACGGGTTGAACCCTGAATGAAGGATGCTCTTCGGAAATCTCTGGCCTTCACTATTCCATCACTATGAGGAACAACAACACTATACCCAGTTGCCGCTATCTCTTCTCATACTTTACACGTTGCCTCACCTCACACATATCTGGTTCAAATAGTGCATCAACAACATTCATTCCCCACAACAGTAGACCATTATAACCGTACAACAACAACAGTACATACAGTAGCTTGTGATGAGAATAAGTTCATCTTTCCAATGTAGTCATCCATCTCCTCATTGACATACCATTGATACCATAACCAGTAACTACCTGGCTATACGGCCCGAGGAAAGATTCCTCACGCTCTGCCCGCCCCATAAATCACTCACACTAGTCTATGACCATAGACTGCCTTACAGCGAGGCCAACTGCTTTGGGAGAAAATAAAGGATAATTTTCTAAAAAGAATCAGAAGGCAACACATGCTGTGGAGATGTACTGCCATGTCAACTGCTGTGAGTGGTTGGTTCCTCTGTGTTAGTTAGGTAGTGTGTCATATTATGGGTCTGTTGGTAAAACTTGATATTGCAAAGACCCTGTTCCAGAGTAAATATCTGGGTTATAAATTATAATCTATGTAATTAAGGAAATGCTCTTATGCAGTGCTTACCACCTAAGTTTTAGAAAATGTATTTCAACAGATAAGCACCATACGGCTGGTGCAAGACAATTAAGTAAGATTGTATGATATAAATACTCTTGTAAATTAGGGAAAGTGTTTCCCTGCTATTTAATGCTACACAGTACCAGACATATACTATATTCCATAGTTTATAACAGACAGCCATGTCAGAGGAAGGTGGTGCTGATAGTGGTACCAGTGACCACTGCCTGCCTGCCACCTCGAATAACAGAGATGTTCCCTGGGCTGGAGGGGTACCAGTGACCACTGCCACCTCGAATAACAGAGATGTTCCATGGGCTGGAGGGGGACCAGTGACCACTGCCACCTCGAATAACAGAGATGTTCCCTGGGCTGGAGGGGGACCAGTGACCACTGCCACCTCGAATAACAGAGTTGTTCCCTGGGCTGGAGGGGTACCAGTGACCACTGCCACCTCTAATAACAGAGATGTTCCCTGGGCTGGAGGGGTACCAGTGACCACTGCCACCTCGAATAACAGAGATGTTCCCTGGGCTGGAAGGGCTTGCCGTCGTAATGGCAGCTATGTGACATGCTGGCTCCGCTCCAGATTCCATTCTGCACTGTGTGTGTGTGTGTGCGCGGCTGTGTGCGTGTGACAGGGTCTGGATGCCTTCCCTGCCCTATGGGTTCCAAGTGTCAGAGCACGCTTGCATCAATCTAAACAGAATTTACCCTTGGGTGGAAAACCCATAAAATCAGCATTTCTTACAACTGGAAAATCATAAATGACCTCCTCTTCTCAGATTACATAGGACTAGGACATCATTTATTTTGGGCTAGAGGGTTATTGAGGTCCTACAGTATTTGGGTTAGCTGGCTATAACCTACATTATCTTCAGAAACTATTCACACCCCTTGACTTTTTCCACATTTTGTGTTACAAAGTGGGATTCAAATGAATTTAATTGTCATATTTTGTCAACAATCTACACAAAAAAGGGAAATTTTTGCAAATACAGAAATACATCTAATTTACATAAGTATTCAACCCCCTGAGTCAATACATTTTAGAATCACTTTTGGCAGTGATTACAGCTGTGAATCTTTCTGGGTAATTTTAAAAAATAATATGTTTATTATTTTTCAATAAAAAATAAATTAAAAAAGACAGCGATACAAACATTGACATTCAATGTACTGTTGAATGGGATGGCCAATTTAGAGGATAAAACAAAACTTAACTCACACATACACAAAATAAAACTAAATCCTATTAGGCGGTACATGTATAAGAAGATAGCATATAGTCATTACAAGCAGTGTAGTTAAGCCAAAAAATAAATATTAAGTGGAGTACAGGACAGAGTAGCAGCAGATCATCAACCCAGTTATGAAGCAGGACTAGACCATTTATCCAGTATCGGCTGCCATATTTTGATCAAATGCCTTCTCTGCGTCAAGAGCAATTACCACTGCCTCAACTTTATGATCATGATACATTACGTTGAAAAGGCGTCTCAAATTGTAGTATATATGTCGGCCCGAGATAAAACCTGTCTGGTCAGGGTGTATGATGTCAGAAATATATTTCTTTAATCGGTTTGCCAATATCTTTATCAACACCTTATTTTCTA
Source organism: Salvelinus namaycush (assembly GCF_016432855.1). Classification (NCBI taxonomy): domain Eukaryota; kingdom Metazoa; phylum Chordata; class Actinopteri; order Salmoniformes; family Salmonidae; genus Salvelinus; species Salvelinus namaycush. The sequence goes on from NC_052326.1 coordinate 44,488,347, forward strand.
TGGGGAGTAACGACACGGGGCGATAAGACGACATCTCCATGGAATCTCTATCTTTTTTCTAGATCAGTGCTATTGTAGCCTCATACAGTGTTTGCGGGAGTTTGGCATTTTCTTTGGAACGTTTAAACATTCGCAGCATAAGTGGAGCTAGCCTGGTGCAGTACTTCTTATAGAATTCTATTACATATCCATCGGGTCCGAGGGCCTTGCTGTTTGGAAATTGTGCTATCGCTGTGTTAATTTCCTCTAAAGTTATCCCTGCATCGAGTGCAGCAGCTGCCACCCTGTCTATTAGGGGAAGTGAACATTCAGCGAGAAAGCGTTCCATAGTTTGTGGATCAGTAGCATCGCATTTTGATTGATATATCTCTGAGTAAAACTACGCAAAGCATTTATTAATATCCTGCGGGTCTGTTACTATTTTACCCTTGTCTTTTATTTTGTGAATAGCTCTAGATGCCTGTACATGCCTTAGCTGTCTTGCAAGTAATTTATGTGGTTTGTCACCCAGTTCAAAATAACTGTTGTGTTCTAGCAAGTAAAGAGCCCATCCGTTTCGAAAGGATGGCATTGTATTCATATTTCAACTTTGTGATCTTCTCAAGGACTGCATTCAAGGAATTCATCCTAAAAACGTTCTCCTGTTCCCCTAACTCTCTTTCAATTTCTGTCAGCCCAGTATTGGCGCATTTCTTCCTCTCTGATGTATAAGAAATAATTTAACCTCTAATCACAGCCTTTAGAGATTCCCAATGGGCGGAGTCATCAACATCCCCCGTGTCTTAGCTCCGAGGAAAAAGGCAATCTGCTCCTTCAAATACTGACAAAAAGTTTCATCTTTCAACAAGTATGCTCTAACAGGCTGACTACACCACTCACGTCGCGTGCGCGAGCGTTGCAAAATAAATTTAGAAATCTATATTATTCAATTATTGCACCCACACTGCTCGCACGCGTCAATGAGCGTCTGCGTTGCCAAGGGCTAAAATAGAAGTCAGTTCTATTTGTGAAGCAAATCGCGCTGCAAGTCCTGTCTCTCCCATCTCCTCATTGGTTTATAGAAGCAGGTACCCACATGCCATCTCCTCATTGGTTATACCCACATGGTTGATTGAAAGACGAACTGTGTTGTCGGTCGTCAGTGGTAATACTATGAAAGTTTAGATGCCAATCACCATATAAATTAAAATAAGAAAAAGCCTGGAAGGAGGAGAGATGACTAGAAACCATCGGTTGACCGTTTTATGTGTGGATTAATTGGCGGAGTAGAAGACCTTGTGCATTTCAGGTAAAATAACAACTCAATGTTTATATCCCAGGACAAATTAGCTAGCAACAGGAAGCTAGCTAAATACGACAAATTAGCTAGCAAGTGCAAGCTAGCTAGCTAAATTGCCATAAATGTTTAATGCTTTTCGACCTGTCCCCAAATGAATGTAATTAGTTCAGAGTTTGTTTTGATATTTTAACCTGCGTGTCGTGATCGCGCTTGGTGTAGGGGGACAAAATAAATGTATGTACGACGGTGCACGTATATACAGTGGGGCAAAAAAGTATTTAGTCAGCCACTCATTGTGCAAGTTCTCCCACTTAAAAAGATGAGAGAGGCCTGTAATTTTCATCATAGGTACACTTCAACTATGACAGACAAAATGAGAAAAAAAAATCCAGAAAATCACATTGTAGGATTTTTAATGAATTTATTTGAAAATTATGGTGGAAAATAAGTATTTGGTCACCTACAAACAAGCAAGATTTCTGGCTCTCACAGACCTGTAACTTCTTCTTTAAGAGGCTCCTCTGTCTTCCACTCGTTACCTGTATTAATGGCACCTGTTTGAACTTGTTATCAGTATAAAAGACACCTGTCCACAACCTCAAACAGTCACACTCCAAACTCCACTATGGCCAAGACCAAAGAGCTGTCAAAGGACACCAGAAACAAAATTGTAGACCTGCACCAGGCTGGGAAGACTGAATCTGCAATAGGTAAGCAGCTTGGTTTGAAGAAATCAACTGTGGGAGCAATTATTAGGAAATGGAAGACATACAAGACCACTGATAATCTCCCTCGATCTGGGGCTCCACGCAAGATCTCACCCCGTGGGGTCAAAATGATCACAAGAACGGTGAGCAAAAATCCCAGAACCACACGGAGGGACCTAGTGAATGACCTGCAGAGAGCTGGGACCAAAGTAACAAAGCCTACCATCAGTAACACACTACGCCGCCAGGGACTCAAATCCTGCAGTGCCAGCCGTGTCCCCCTGCTTAAGCCAGTACATGTCCAGGCCCGTCTGAAGTTTGCTAGAGAGCATTTGGATGATCCAGAAGAAGATTGGGAGAATGTCATATGGTCAGATGAAACCAAAATAGAACTTTTTGGTAAAAACTCAACTCGTCGTGTTTGGAGGACAAAGAATGCTGAGTTGCATCCAAAGAACACCATACCTACTGTGAAGCATGGGGGTGGAAACATCATCATCAACTTTATTCTCCTCGATGTTCATCCTCTCCATCTCACGTGTCCAGACAGATCAGATGGCCGTTTTCTTTAGTGCTCTGTGCACATACTTAGATAGCATTGCAGTGTTACTGTAATTTCAAAAGTGTACATTTAGATTTTATTTTCTTTAGTTGCTAACCCTAACCCTAACCCTAACCCTAACGTTTGACCTCTGTCATTGCCAACAAAGGGTATATAACAAAGTATTGAGATAAACTTTTGTTATTGACCAAATACTTATTTTCCACCATGATTTGCAAATAAATTCATTAAAAATCCTACAATGTGATTTTCTGGAATTTTTTTTCTCATTTTGTCTGTCATAGTTGAAGTGTACCTATGATGAAAATTACAGGCCTCTCTCATCTAATTAAGTGGGAGAACTTGCACAATTGGTGGCTGACTAAATACTTTTTTGCCCCACTGTAGAATAGGGTGATAGGTAACTGACGCAGCTGCTGAAATTAGTTTGGAGTCCAACAAAAAATAGTCAATTCTGGAATATGATTTATGAACTGACGAAAAGAAAGAATAATCCCTATTTGTTGGGTGCGTCAGTCTCCAAATATCAACAATGTTAAGGTTTGCCATCTATGTATTTAGACAGACACCAGCATTTGATTGTTGAAGTGACCTTGATAGGTGTTTATCTAAAAGAGGATCTAACAGATAAAGTCACCTCCAACAATAACACTTGTATCCGAGATATTTGTTATTGCCTTAAATACCCTTTGAAAAAATAATGGATCATCGAAGTTGTGTCCATATAAATGGACCAAGGTTATTGGTTTAGAATTCAGTGTACAAGCCACAATAATATATCAACCATTAGGATCTGAAATCGAGGATGAGTAAACAAAAGGAATGTTTTTCCTTATCAGGATTGCTACCCCTCTCGCCTTGGCATCAAAGTTAGACTGGTATATCTGACTGATCCAGCCGACTCGTAGCTTGGCCTGAGCCGAGCGTTTAATATGAGTTTCTTGAAGAAGCACTATGTCAGCCCAGTGATTTAAGATGAGAAAAAACCTTAGCTTGTTTCACGACATGCCCTAAGCCATTACAGTTCCAGCTGACTATCTTTATTCCACCAGGTCTACTCTGTGCTCTTTATTCCACCAGGTCTACTCTGTGCTCTTTATTCCACCAGGTCTACTCTGTGCTCGATCACTATGTGGCATTTTTTTTATTTTAGAGCAAATTGTTGCTGTCATACAAAACCCAGAAGAAAAATGTCCCGCCATGCGGGAGCTTGTCATGCCACCTGTTTTAACAAACGTGAACATAAAACACAGACCCCATCCCCCCTCCCGTCCCATTACTGAGTGACTTCCCCAAACGAAGCACTCCTTGACTAACACAAACCTTAGGGTGTCTAGACATACAGCTTGAGCTAACTCGTCATCTATAGATCCTCCGCATATAAACGAATATTAAATAACATTTAACTCTCACCTTAGGGGGTGAGTGGCGGTAAAACATGATAGGCTAAACAATGCTATACAAGCCATAACATCGCACCCATCATATACAGTGCTGTGAAAAAGTATTTGCCCCCTTCCTGATTTCTTATTTATTTGCACCTTTGTCACACCTAAATGTTTCAGATCATCAAACAAATTTCAATATTACACAAAGATAACCCAAGTAAACACAAAATTGCATTTTTAAGTGATAATTTTATTTATTAAGGGAAAAAAGCTATCCGAACCTTCATGGCCCTATGTGACAAAGTAATCCCCCCCCCCCCCCCCTTGTTAAATCATGAATTTACTGTGGTTAATCACATTTTTTGGAAAGCTGAATTCAATTTCACTAGCCACACCTAGGCCTGATTACTGCCAGACCTGTTGAATCAAGAAATCACTTAAATAGAACCTGTCTGACAAAGTGAAGTAGGCTGAAAGATCTCAAAAAGCAAGACATCATGCCGCGATCCAAAGAAATTCAGGAACAGATGAGAAACAAAGTAATTGACATCTATCAGTCTGGAAAGGGTTACAAAGCCAGTAGAAAGAGGAGGAAGGGAAGCGCTACTAAGGGACACTATAGTATATTTTGGTAGATAGAAGGTGCTCTTTGGTAAAAGGGGTAAATTGGTCATCAAAAAGAAAGGAGGACCAAGGCACTCTTCATATAATTAATTAAAATGCCTTTATTAGTATGGCATGTTCAATAGAAACAAAGTTGTTTAAAAACCGACGCGTTTCGGCTGCATGGCCTTCGTCAGGGAGTACAAAGCCATTTCTAAAGCTTTGGGACTACAGCAAACCACGGAGAGAGACATTATCCACAAATGGAGAACATTTTTAACAGTGGTGAACCTTCCCAGGAGTGGCTGGACTACTAAAAATTACCCCAAGAGCGCAGCGACGACTCATCCAAGAGGTCACAAAAGAACCCACAACGACATCTAAAGAACTGCAGGCCTCACTTGCCTCAGTTAAGGTCAGTGTTCATGACTCAACCATAAGAAAGAGACTGGGCAAAAATGGCATCCATGGCAGAGTTCCAAGATGAAAACCACTGCTGACCAAAAAGAACATAAAGGCTCGTCTCACTTTTGGCAAAAAACACCTTGATGATCCCCAGACTTTTGGGGAAATATTCTGTGGACTGACGAGACAAAAGTTGAACTTTTTGGAAGGTGTGCGTCCCGTTACATCTGGCGTAAAAGTAACACAGCATTTCAGAAAAAGAACATCATACCAACAGTCCAATATGGTGGTGGTAGTGATGGTGATGATGGTGGTGGTAGTGATTGTGGTGATGGTGGTGGTAGTGATGGTGATGGTTGTGGTAGTGTGATGGTCTGGGGCTGCTTTGCTGCTTCAGGACCTGGACGACTTGCTGTGATTGATGGAACCAGGAATTCTGCTCTCTCCCAAAAAACCCTGAAGGAGAATGTCCGGCCATCAGTCTGTGACCTTAAGCTGAAGCGCACTTGGGTTCTGCAGCAGGACAATGATCCAAAACACACCAGCAAGTCCACCTCTGAATGGCTTAAAAAAACGAAATGAAGGTTTTGGAGTGGCCTAGTCAAAGTCCAGACTTGAATCCGATTGAGATACTGTGGCGTGACCTTAAAAAGGCGGTTCATGCTCAAAAACCCTCCAATGTGGCTGAATTAAAACAATCCTGCAAGGAAGAGTGGGCCAAAATCCCTCCACAGCGATGTGAAAGACTCATTGCCAGTTCTCGCAAACGCTTGATTGCAGTTGTTGCTGCTGAGGGTGGCACAACCAGTTGTTGCTGCTGAGGGTGGCACAACCAGTTACTAGGTTTAGGGGGGCAATTACTTTGTCACATAGGGCTATGAAGGTTCGAATAGCTTTTTTCCCTTAATAAATAAAATTATCACTTAAAAACTGCATTTTGTGTTTACTTGGGTTATCTTTGTGTAATATTTACATTTGTTTGATGATCTGAAACATTTAGGTGTGACAAATGTGCAAAAAAATAAGAAATCAGGAAGGGGGCAAATACTTTTTCACATCACTGTAAGTCCCAATTTCTGATCTTCTGATCGAAAAGACAGGCAGGAAATTCAAACACATTCCTGGCCTGTATTTGGCCATTTAGCCGGTTGACACAACGTTCTGTATCCTCAGCCAGGGAACTTGCTTGACAAGAACAGATCGGCCTCTTTTGGGTTGTCAAACGTACGTGTTGATCCCTCGACTGTCACCTTAAACCGGGCTGGGAAGAGGAATCCATATCGGATGTTGGCCGCCCTGCATTTCTTGCATAACTCATCATACTCTTTCCGTTGGTTCCTCACCTCCAAAGTAAGATCTGGGTAGAAAGACACCCTCGCTCCGTTGTAGTTAAGGGGGAACTTTTGACTAGTTAGCTTGAGGATGAGATCCCTGGTCTGGGGATTGTGCAGCCGTGCAATGAATGGCCTTGGTGGCGCGCCCTTGGCCAGCTTCGTTGCCTGTGATTTGTGTGCGCGGTCGATCAGGATGGCTGTTTTGAAGTGTTCACTTCCCAGCAATGCCGATATCAGCCCCGAGACAAATTCAGTGGGTTTCCTTTTCTCAGTGTCCTCCTGGACCCCAAATATTCTGATGTTCTGGTGTCTTTGTCCTGTAGTCTGGCCTCGTGATCGACTGTCGTCTGCTCAACCTCATGCACCCTGCCCTTAGTTGCCTTCACAGTTTCAGTCAAAGTCCCAATACTCTTTTAGATATCAGCCAACCTTGTGTCCACCTTTTTGCTTAGTGAGTTTATAGCAGCCAGTAGGTCACTTTGAGTAGGATCTGTGGGGAACTCTTGGGAGCTTGCATCTTCAGCTAACTCCTCGTGGGTCGGTGATGTTGAAATTGGTTCGTTGTCTATCTCATTGAAATTATCTTGTTTAGCGCCCCCTTTTTTGCGGCCTTTTCCCTTTGTCATACTGCCAGACAATGTTTGAAGTTATAGGTTGTGAGAGGTTAAGCAAAGCACGTCTTCTCCATAGCACTGTCTCTAGCGCCCCCCAGGTATATCTCTAAGAGTTTTGCACACCTGGATTGTACAATATTTGCACATTATTCTTCAAACTCTGTCAATGTTGGTTGTTGATCATTGCTAGACAGCCATTTTCAAGTCTTGCCATAGATTTAAACAGATTTAAGTCAAAACTGTAACTAGGCCACTAAGGAACATTCAATGTCGTCTTGGTAAGCAACTCCAGTGTACATTTGGCCTTGTGTTTTAGGTTATTGTCCTGCTAAAAGGTTAATTAATCTCCCAGTGTCTGGTGGAAAGCAGACAGAACCAGATGTTTCTCTAGGATTTTGCCTGTGTTTAGCTCTATTCTGTTCATTCTTATCATAAAAAACAACTCCCTAGTCCTTGCCGATGACAAGTATTCCCATAACATGATGCAGCCACCACCATGCTTGAAAATATGAAGAATGGTACTCAGTGATGTGTTGTGTTGGATTGGCCCCAAACTTTGTTTTCAGGAAATAAAGTAAATTTCTTTGCCACATTTTTTGCAGTTTTACTTTAGTACCTTATTGCAAACAGGTTACATGTTTTGGAATATTTTTAATCTGAACAGGATTCCTTCTTTTCACTTTGTCATTTAGGTTAGTATTGTGGAGTAACTCCAAAGTTGTTTTTCCTCCGTTTTTTTTCCTATCACAGCCATTAAACTAACTATTTTAAATTCACGATTGGCCCTGTGTGAAATCCCTGAACGGTTTCCTTCCTCTCCGGCAACTGAGTTAGGAACAACTCCTGTATCTTTGTAGTGATTGGGTGTATTGATACACTATCAAAAGTGTAATTAAAAAGTTCACATTGCTCAAAGGGATATTCAATGTCTGCTTGTTTAATTTTTACCAATCTACCAATAGGTGCTCTTCTTTGCGAGGAATTGGAAACCTCCCTAGTCTTTGTCATTGAATCTGTGTTTGAAATTCACTGTTCAACTGAGGGACCTTACAGATAATTGTATGAGTGGGGTACAGAGATGAGGTAGTCATTCAAAAATCATGTTAAACACTTATTGCACACACAGTGAGTCCATTAAACTTCTTATGTGGCTTGTTAAAAGAAAATTTACTTCTGAACTTATTTAGGCTTGCCATAACAAAGGGGTTGAATATATTGACATTTCAGCTTGTCCGTTTTAATTAAAATTTCTAAAAACATAATTCCACTTTCACATTATGGGGTATTGTGTGCAGGCCAGTAACAAAACATCTCAATGTATTCCATTTTAAATTCAGGATGTAACACAAAATGTGGAAAAAGGTAAGGGGTGTGAATACTTTCTGAAGGCACTGTACATCAGGCTAGCTCAGGATACAGGAGAGTGGAAACATCTAAAGATGGCAAAAAGATGCATCTCAATAGTTTAAAGTAGATTCCTTTATGTCTTCTTTGGGCCATTTGCACCTGCCATTAAATAAATGGACAGGTGAAGGCATCCTCCCATATTGCTTTCCCCTAGCCTGGTATCTTCAGATCAGTCAAGTTGAAGGAAAGGAAGCCACTTAAATTAAATGAAAACTCCACCATCTTTTGGCATTTGTTTTATTAGTCCATTTTTGATGTACTCCCAAAATGTTTTGCATGTCAGCAAAGTTTTCAAGATATTTAACTTTCAAAGATAGTTTTCTGGTGGAATTTTCCTTTAAATGACAATTAAATGTGAGATCTTATATGGATAGCGGAAGAGAGTGCAGGTCTCCGGAGTACATTTCCCTGTCTGTCTGTTACGCCTAATCACTTACATACAACATAGTCAGTCCAGTGTGTGATGACTGCGATAATGCAACTAATCCTTCCACCAGTAATGTACAGAATTGTGATGCTGACAAAGCTCGTTTTCAGAACCCATCTGCAAAACAGTTTAAGGCTTTGCAAACATCTAAATACCGTTCCTGACTTAATGAAGCTCAGGCTGTACTCGTTGCTGGCTGCCACCCCCGAAGTGCAATTCTATTAAATAAGAGTAGCTGTTCTGACTTAACCAGAAGGAATGCAACAACCCGGAGCTTTGTTCAAAATGTTTACTCTGAGTGGAATGTGAAAGGGGCCAACGGTCTGGTCTTATCCTGCCCTCTGGACACTGGTCAAGCTGGCCACTTGTGAGACTAGTTCACCATGAGTTGTTTGGACGTGTAAACAATGCTGTATAATGGACAGACGCTAACTCAACCATGTGGCACCTTAAACTGTCCAACTGCAAGACAACCACCTGATGCAAACTAAGCAGGATAGTTGTCATGACAAGTCATTTTACGTGTCTGTTTACAAATTACTTACTGTTTAGCTGAGAAGCTGAAACTTTCACACTGATGCAAAGGCAAGCACTTCATTACATAATGAACAAAATGTCAGGCAATAAGCAGACATGATAATGAACAGCAGATACCCCAGCAACACTAATGACAAAACAGTGTAATAAAACAAATATTCAGCATCTATCACTTTCTCTCTCCCCCACTAGATCTCGCTCCCAAGAAGAACTGGCGACGCAAACAAAAAAATGAGATGATTACATGCCCATTGGCAGTAGGGCTGTTGCGGTGACAGTATTACCGCCACGCCGGCGATCACGAGTCATGAAGGCAGTCAAATTCCACATGACCGTTTAGTCACGGTAATTAGGCTTCTCCAAGCTCTGATGCTACAGCTGGTCATTCGTAGCCTACCAAACATGATAACTGCCTGGTACTCAGCGCTCTATTGTCCCTCTAATCACTCTGACATCAATGCAAATGTAATGGTAAATCTAATCAAACACTTCATGAGAGCCCATGAGCTCATGTTGCGCAACATTTCTATAGGCTATGTAATTGCAGGAGAAAACAGAGTGATGACCACTAATAAAAAGAGGAGGATCCCATCAGCTTTCTATAGGCTAGGCCTACTATATTTTTTAATCAACTTACCTAATATTAAGCACATTGCTTCTCTTTACAACAGGAGTACAGCCCACCTGGCTGGCATGAAAATAAACCACAGGGAAAAGCGTCCTCCATTCGCTATTTAAGTGAATATATTACATGTATTTTTCCCCGTTGCCCCTGTTAGGGTACAGGTGCAGGATAATGGTCCATTCTAAATCAAAACAAATGTCACAAATATTATTTAGTATATGTAAAGACAAGATTAAATCAAGAATAGTCTAATGGATGACAATATTATTGTGAATTATATATTATCACTTGTGAATGATGCCCAGCATAAGAAACAATGCCTTTTTTTTGCGACTTTTTCAAATCATAGTTGCACACCTCATGTAGCCTAGCCCATGGGCCGAAATGTTTTAATAAGGTTTGTACCCCAACTAAAGTGGCCAAATAACTTATTAAAATTAAGCACATTAATCCGCTTTACAAGGGGTGCAGAGCCTAACTGGCATATATAAGCAGCTCGTGAGTTTCAAGTTTGGGGAAGATAATTTTCTCCATAAAAATGCACCGTTAGGGCCTCCAGAGTGGCGCAGTGGTCTAAGACCCTACATCGCAGTGCTCGCTGTGCCACTAGAGACCCTGGTTCCAGTCCATGCTCTGTCGCAGCCGGCCACGACCGGGAGACCCATGGGGCGGCGGACAATTGGCCCAGTGTCGTCTGGGTTAGGGGAGGGTTTGGGCAGAGCAGGTGTTTATTATGTCTGTACTGTGAGACGCATAAGACAGCACTACAGGGAGACAGGACGGACTGATCGCAGTGGCAGACCAAGTGTAACAACACCTACACAGGATCGATACATCCGAACATCACATCTGCGGGACAGGTACAGGATGGCAACAACAACTTCCCGAGTTACACCACAATCCCTCCATCAGTGCTCAGACTGTCCGCAATAGCCTGAGAGAGGCTGGACTGAGGGATTGTAGGCCTGTTGTAAGGCAGGTCCTAACCAGACATCCCTGGCAACAACGTCGCCTATGGGCACAAACCCACCATTGCTGGACCAGACAGTACTGGAAAAAAGTGCTCTTCACTGACGAGACGCGGTTTTGTCTCACCAGGGGTGATGATCAGATTTGCGTTTATCATCGAAGGGATGAGCGTTACATCGAGGCCTGTACTCTGTAGCGGGATCGATTTGGAGGTGGAGGGTCTGTCATGGTCTGGGGCGGTGTGTCACAGCATCATTGAACTGAACTTGTTGTCATTGCAGGCAATCTCAACGCTGTGCGTTACAAGGAAGACATCCTCCTCCCTCATGTGGTACCCTTCCTGCAGGCTCATCCTGACATGACCCACCAGCATGACAATGCCACCAGCCATACTGCTCATTCTGTGTGTGATTTCCTGCAAGACAGGAATGACAGTGTTCTGTCATGGCCAGCGAAGAGCCCGGATCTCAATCCCATTGAGCACATCTGGGACCTGTTGGATCGGAGGGTGAGGGCTAGGGCCATTCCCCCCAGAAATGTCAGATAACTTGCAGGTGCCTTGGTGAAAGAGTGGGGTAACATCTCACAGCAAGAACTGGCAAATCTGGTGCAGTCCATGAGGAGGAGATGCACTGCAGTACTTAATGCAGCTGGTGGCCACACCAGATACTGAATGTTACTTCTGATTTTGAACCCCCCTTTGTTCAGGGACACATTATTCCATTTCTGTTAGTCACATGTCTGTGGAACTTGTTCAGTTTATGTCTCAGTTGTTGAATCTTGTTATGTTCATACAAATATTTACACATGATAAGTTTGCTGAAAATAAACGCAGTTGACAGTGAGAGGACGTTTCTATTTTTGCTGAGTTTACATACATACATACATTCTTGCAAGACTGCGCAAATATATGCATACTTGATCTGCGCAAACATGAATGAAGGGGCTCTCCTCGAAGAGAGAAGTTTATCCGGCTCAGTAAAACCTCAAAAATAAATTGTCTGCAACGCTGAATGTGAATTAATGAGGAGGCGGAACACACCTCAATTCAAACTGTTAGAAAATACAACTTGTTAGAAAATTATTAGAAATTGACAAGTTGAAATATAGCCTATAGATAATTAACAGGCAGGATTTTTTTAGGGTGAATTACGGCCACAAAGGGGATGCCGCCTTGGAATTTGAGGCATTATCAAGTGCATGTCGAATTGTGAATGAGAGACTATTGGAGTGAGTACCGCCTGTGCAAAAAAACAAAGCAGAGCTCATGCCTTTCAAACGACTTTTTTCAAATCATCAGTCTCATCATGCAGCCATACTATGTATTAAAATTCAAAACATAGCCCAACATTTGTAGAACAACTAAAGGCACATTAATAACTCTAAATTAGGCATACAGGAATACTTATTTCTTTGTTAACCACTCAACACAGAATAGCTGCATGTGCGCACTCCCTCAAATCGTTTGGAGGAAATATTTATATTTTATTCAGCTTTGTTCAATTGCATTATTCATTCTATAAAATAACATAAAATAATGTCACAGAATTATAAGCTAATCTTGCCTGCTAAATGAACTAGTGCAGCCCACAGCCATTTCACAAAGCCACATCAGGACAACTCAGAGCATGCTATTCTTTTCTTCTGAAATAGACTACATTTGCTTCATATCATGCTTCTTTAGACCTGTCTAAAATAAATAATGGACTTATGTGAAGGTGTAGGCTATATTACATGGATTTGACTTTTTTTTTTACAATAGCTTGTAGGCTAAGAGTGGAAGCCAGGAAATGCTAAATGTGTTTATGTTAATTAACGGTCAATTACCGTGAGACCGACAGTTAATTGTTTGACAATCACCGGCTGATTACATTTTGTGACCGCCACTTCCCTAATTGGCAGCCTGATGGTTATTACATGACAGAGATGACACCACAGAAAAGGTGGCGAAAAGCTGCCTCCCCTGGCGATGTGGCACAGATTTAACACCTGCTCGTAAATCCGGGGGTGTCAGAGGGAGAGAGTGTCACCGTACCAATGATTTGCACACTGTCCTTACAAAAAAAATGAACATACTAAGTGGGACAAGGCTTTCTCTCTGTAGATGGGGGTGCTAAAGTTTTCACTAGTCATCAGGGGTGAAAAGAAACAGACAGATGCCGTGGCACTGGCAACGTAAAGGGACAGAGGCATATCAGCAGTTTGTATTTAGTACTCTTTAGTCCTGCTTCCCCAGAGACAACTGGAGGTCAGGGACGGCTTGATTTGAAGAAAAAATACATAACTGAACATAGGTAGTGTCCAAATGACTCCACTCACACAGAACCGTAAAGTACAATCCCAACCATTTGAGATACATTACACTAAGCATCTTCCAAGAAAAGTGCTTAGGAGTAGGTCTCTTGCCAATTACTATATAAAACAAAACAAAAATGAACATAACAAATGGTCTTGGCTCGCTATGCTAATTTATGGGAAATGTACCATAGATAGGAATGGGATTGGACAATTAGAGACAATGGACAGACAAATCAGGTGCCTGCTTTCCTGATCCTAGCAACTGAGAACCTAACTTGCTTCTGCTTATCTGCCATCTTGGAATTGCCAGCCTTCCTGTCATCCTACTTAGACAAGTAGTCTCTCCAGAGAACATAAAGGATTTGGACCTGGCCTTGGTGGTTTGGCTACCTTCCCTTCAGGACTTCAGCCCATTCAGTGGCCAAATCAACTCCCCAACCTCTTTTCAATTAACTGCTGCCCACAGTAAAACAGACCTAAAAGAATTAGGACTATTGTTTCAGTATGACCACACTAGCCACAATCTCACTCACAAAACACACTTTCCTTCTAGAATTCACAAGGCTTGCTTCAACCAAAGCCAGACATTCAGCTGCTACTCTAAGCAAGGTCGACATTGTTGTCGACACAAAGTCAACGAAATGCAGAACAACTATTGAAACTTGGGGCCTGAAAAGCGCAAATTAACTCCTGTCAGTCCTGTGAATTCTGTGTTGTGTTGATACCAACTGAACACAGCGTGAGGCTGAGAAAGTCCCTATAGCTTATCTCCAGCGGTGGGTTGGGAGGAGTTGAGGAGGATGGCCGTTTAGAATGGTATGATCTCATGGATCATAGATCACACCCACATAGCTACAGCTAATCTCTCCGCTAACACCCAGGTTTTAGTGTCAAATTATGAGCTCATGGGTGTGAATGAGTCATCCTCAGTCCTTTCACTGCCGACTGTGTAGCTCACTAGCTCTTCGCTTTGCTAGGCAGGGCTGAGAGTCAGGAAAATTACACACTGCAGTTTCTTGGCTCCCTTCGGTAACTGGACCACTATTTAATCACTGAAAACTACAATTTTCTCGACATTCACCACAGTCAATTCACCACAGTCAAGTGAGTCTGTCCCCTATTATTAGGGTTCTACAGTTAGCTATGAGAATGTTCTGGAAAAGGGAAATTGGCCAACCACATTCCCACAACCTACATCACTGTTGGTGATGGAACTCCATTAAAGGGCTTTAAAAGACCAAAGTATGTAAAGAATTGATTTAGAACGTAAGTGAAGAAGACAACTATATACTGCCAAGCTATTTACTGACAAATCAGTTCAACGTCTAGTTTTGATTTACATTTGACTGAGTTGTCAACTAATGTGAATTCAATGTGAAATCAACCGAAAATCAACCAGAATTTAGGTTAAAGTTGGGTGAAAAAAAGAAATTCCCTTACGTTGATGACTTTGATGGTTGAAATGACATGGAAACAACATTGATTCAACCAGTTTTTGCCCAGTGGGTATTTAGTTTCCTGAGCATTGCTGTCTCATATCAAATCCAAATCATATTTTATTGGTCTCATACACATATTTAGCAGATGTTACTCCAGATCTCCTCCCTCCACATGGAAACAGATTAGCAAAGAGAGCAGAAGAGGAGAAGTGGCTAATAGAGGGGCACAGGGGCCAAATATGCTCTTTAACCGAGTACCCAGAGGATATGTGCTCATCCCTATATTACACACATTCCAGTAATGAGACATGCTTCTAGGAGAGCTGTTGAGCTTTCACTCTGGAATATCCCTCCCATGATGGAGTGTGTCTGTTCCTTCCACCAGGCCAAAGGTCTAGGACTTGGCAGGTGCCCCCACTACTTTAGAAGGTGTACGCCACTCTGTTGACAGGGTGAGAAGATCCTATAATTATGTGAATTCATCTTGAATGACAATTCGCTACACCCGCAAAAACATCTGCTAATCACGTGTATGTGACAAATGAAATTTGATTTTGGTCAGTATTGTGGACTTGGAGTGTCAGTTTGGAGTGCCCTCAAAATGCTCAGTTGCTCTTTAAAGCATGTCTTTATAATCTATTCTAATCCCCTGGGAGATTCCTTAACATAAAAGTGGTTCATTTATGACTTGGTTGCCCTCTCGTACTCTTCCACTAATCCCATGGCTAACACAGAACCTCACTTACCCAGCCTCCCATCGCAGGGGGTGCACTAGTCCTTGCATGGGCACACACATCGTCATAACATGGTCCTAATAACAGTACTACTGGTTTCTGTGGTAGAGCACTCTAGTAAGCTTTACATGGTGATGGGATGGGTCCCCCTAAATAATACCATAGTGGCAGAGGGACATCCACACAAGCCCATAAGCAATAAAAGCACTTGAGAGGGGAAAGTAGTGGTCAATATGGCCCTCAGGGCAGGCATCTGATCTGTAACTAAGGATGTAGGGAGGGGGAACAGTAACGTTGTGTGGAGGAGCTGCATAAACATGTCAGGAGTAAATTAACACATGAAAGTGAATGACCCATTGTAAAGCATATCGGCCAGATAGATTCTTAACGTGGTTGGTGCCAAACCCTGGGCTTCACACTGGCTATACCACTCAGACACATCTGTAATTAGCTGTGGGACACAGTCCTTCATCGGAATTGCCCTCTATAGGTGGTTTCTTTCTGTTGTGCTGATATTCCTCTACGGCAGGGTTTCCCAAACTTGGTCCTTGGCCCCCCGGGTGCACGTTTGGTTTTTGCCCTAGCGCAGGTTTTCCCAAACTCAGTCCTGGGGATCCCAAGGGGTGCACATTTTGGTTTTTGCCCTAGCACTACACAGGTGACTCAACTAATCAACTAATCATCAAGCTTTTAATATTTTAATCAGCTGTGTAGTGCTAGGGCAAAAACAGAAACGGGCATCCCTTGGGGTCCTGAGGCCCGAATTTGGGAAACGCTGCCCTAGCACTACGCAGCTGATTCAAATAATCAACACTTTTGATGATGAGTTGGTTATTTGAATTAGCTGTGTAGTGTTAAGGCAAAAAAACTAACTGTGGACCCAGGATATATTTTGGGAAACCTTGCTGTATGGATACAATGATGCTAAAAAAAGAAGGTAATATGGCACACTATTCACAGTCAGTCTTACCGGTCTTACCTTGTGACTAACAGATCTGCTTTCACTGGTTCAGGGCGATATAGACATTATGCCCATTTTATTTGTATAGCTTACATAGCCAATAGCCTACATTACAAGTGAGGTTTCTTCGTTGACAATGAGAATTGATTGCCAAGACATATCAATATGAACAACTTCTCCTTGGCTATAGGGCAGGCTATTTTCACAGAAATGTAGAATGAAGTTGCTCAGATAAACCTAGATACCTTATTGGTAATAGCCTACACAAAAACAAAATACATTTTTCATTTAACATACGCTCTTATCCATAGCGACGTACAGTTAAATACAATATGATCCGCCTTTCGCACACAATAATGAATGAAACCTTACTTTACATTAGGCTACATCGTGCGCGCTCTGATCTCGATTGCCGAATATTGCGCATCTATAGACAGTGGCCAAATGTTATACCTCAGTGAACTCAACTGTGTCCTCGCCGCAGGTTTACTTTCAAACTCAAATAGCAGTGGCTACTGTATATACGATACTGTAGCCACCTTTGCGTCACATGCTCGAACAATATAGAATGTAAAGCTGTTCAGGACTTGAGAAGCGAGTGAGATAGATATTTCCATAGAAGTCACATTATTGGCACCAAACACTTACCCTCGTAGCCTATCAGAATAAAAAAAAATAAAAAAAAATGAAGACAACATCGCAGGAGCTGTTGACTTCTAAACAACCAAAGTCGAAACAGTTTCTGTCAAAGACGATAAATAGTAACAGCAAGCTTTTGGTAAAGCCTACTGTCAAGGAAACGGTCTCTTTAAACCGGGTCAAGTGGCGTGGCGAAAACGGTCAACAGTGCCGCGATGTGGAGGCTTTTGACAACAACCAACATGACACACTGTAACCTGCATTGTAGCACGTGGATACAAAATAGCAAAGAAATTCACGATGTCAATTCTAACGAACCGAGTGTCTATTTCAGCCTCTGTATTTGCTCAGCCGGAACTAGAGTTTTATACATGGGTTAGCCAGGGGGTGGCCAAGGCTACCTAAGGGCTACCTAAGTTAATTTACAAAAAAACACTGCAATTTGACATACCAGGTATCAAGCAGAAATGGACTTAAAAAATTAAAATAATTTTGGTGCTCATCAATATTACAAACGTACAGTATCATATTTATGCTCATATAGATTATGTTAACTAATAGCAAAGAAAGTTTTGGAATTGGCCTAATCAAGACCAAATTAAATCTGTGTGACATGATACCCTTTGGATTTATAATTTTAGAATGTCAGTGTACTAGCTAGTACACAGTGCAGGTTTTAATCATGACCAGAGGGACCGCCTCAATGCCAAATAATCCTAGGTAGATTTAAAACAGCATAATTCTGCAGTTCTGGTGAGAACTGGCAAAATGTTTCACAAACTCATCCATGTTGAGGGAGCGTGCCTCCTTGACTCAACACTGAGAATTCCGAGGTGACTTAACCTGTCATCAACCATTGTTGTCCTAAGGTAGGTTTTAATCAGTTTTTAAAGCTGAGAAGCTTCTCTCGCAAGAAGCACTGCTGACTGGTGTAACAACAGAAATCTTACAGAGTCGAAATAGCTCATGGAAGATCTATTTATAAGGTTCTAGAAACTCAACAAAGTCAAGGAGAGTAGACGGTCTGTCCCTTCCACTTTTCTCTCTCCTATCAAGAAGTCACTTGGTTTGATGAACCTCATGTTTGAGGTCCTCTAAATCTGACTCAAAGGTCTGAGCAAAGGCAAACAGAGGCTCCTCATTCAAGAATGTTGTACTCTTTGGGTTGAGAGACTGGGCCCCTTGCATTGTCTCACAATTCTTATTTGAAAAACGCCTCTGCAGCTCAGCTGTGAGACTGTCAAGCACCTGATAAAAGATAGCTCTTTGGAAGCTCTCACCATCACTTTGGTCACCATTTTTCTGTCCTACAGTGCTCATCATTAATGAGTCGTGAAATCTTAAGCAGTCTTTTACACACTGTTTGTACACTTATTTTGCAGTGCTCTGCAATCTCTTCAACCTCTTTCCATAGTTCTCCAAAGTAACCATCACTTAGGTAGTCCTGTAATGGGTCTGTAAGGGCACCTACTAGATCCACAGCCCTTTCTAGGTCAAGAGAGCTTGATTGGAGCATGTCAGAAAGACATTTGGCATCACCAAGCACTTTACGAAAGGTAACCAAAAGCCCTATGAAATGTACATCTGAGAAAGAAGGCCCCTTGCCTCCACTGATCTATCACCACTATTTTCAAGTGTGATGTCCTGTAGCATTCTCAGAACTGCTGGAAGCCTGTCCCTCAGATTACGGCATGTCGTGTATCTGCATGCCCACCTTACATCCGTAAGTCTCTGTAGTTCCCTGGGCTGCTGTTGGGGATACAGCTCTTTCTGAACTGCCAGCTACTTGAGATGAACGTACGAGCCAGATACAAAGTTATAAAGCTTCTGCAGGAGAGCAAAAAAGTTAACTGCCTCAGGCCCTGATTTTACAGCATCGACAAGAACCAAATTCAAACAATGTGCTCTTTTTAATCTGTGCAGACATACCAGAATGCTTTCCGCTCATGACGGATGCACAGTCATAGCCTTGCCCCACAAAATTATTGTGTCCAGACCATGTTTTTCAAGGCAATCAATTATCCTTTTTGTGAGACCTGCTGCATCTAAGCTTTCAGCTGACAAAGTGTAAAAAGCTTTTGTGGATGGTCCCGTTGTAATAGTAACTCACAACTAAAGACATTTGTTATTTTTTATTTAAATCTTTAGTTTCATCTACAATTACACTAAAAACTCCACTTTCTTTTACTTCTCTTATTATATAACTTTGTACCATCTCAGCTCAACCCTCAACAACTTCCTTCTGGATTTGGTGGCTTGTGTACTTAGCATTGCCACATGCATTCATCCTTTTTTCTATGAGAGGGTCATGCTTTGCTATTTCTTCTAAGATTGTCAAAAAATGACCCTTGTTGTGAGAGTCATCAGACTCTCGATGACCTCTCTGCGCTATATTTTGAGTGGCAGTTAATAGGAGCACATCTGCAATTGTTTTAATGTCAGTACAGTTTTCCTCCACTTTCTTTTTCCGGTCCTCATTTATGACATCTAACATTGATGAGTTGCTGTCAATAGCCCTTTTATGCTGATTCCAAGCATACATAGCATCGATATGATGCTCTGCCTTCGAATGGAGATTAAACCCAGAATCTTTCAAACAACGCCTTTTTCCAGTTACAAAAACCTAACTGTGTTGTGAAGGCAGATTCAGGTGTATTGGGCAGAGAAAAATGCCTACAGTTGAAACAATAAGTCAAATCTTGATTGACAGAATATTCAAGCCATGAATTGTCCTTATACTAGGAGCTGTTGAAAGCCCTTTTCCTAGTACCATGCTGAGTTCTGGGAAATGTTTTCAAACACGGCTGTACAGGACCCTCTTCTCTGGTTCTTGAAATGTCTGAAATACACGTTAAATAATGTGTTGTATCTCTATGGAAATGTATAATTAAGGGATCCACAAGATTATATACTAACATCTGCTAACTAAAATGTGTAGTTTAAAGTATAGGCCTGGCCTACCATTGGGTCCTTTTGGAACAGAAGTCTGATATCTCTCCCTTTCTTTTCATGTTTAATTGACCCTATGCAAAAATAAGAGAGTCTATGGTTACATCTAAGCATCCAATTACTCATATTTTAGTCCAATCTCAATCTTAATTACAAATCCCCATTATCCTAACTGTACCTTAAAATCAACTACCAGCCTAAGTTACTAGTTAAATCATGGCTAGCCCTACTCTGCAGTAAGTAGCTAGCTAGCTATAATTTCTTACACCTTTACGATAGCAAACAGGCTATCTGCAAATTGTGGTAATCTTTTGAGTAACGTTAACAAATTGATAATAACAATTGTTCGTTTTGAGTTAAAGTACGAAAATCGAACTGAGTTAATGGATTTCAAATTGCTGAATGTTAACTTGCTGAACACTGACAGCTGTAGCCTACTAGTTACCCCACATTAGCTAAACATTCGTATACTGTAACTTACGACACTGCACTGTATATGTGTGTATTACTAGCACAGATGTAAATATGATGTTAAGCTAAATTGGGAACCGATCTCTCATCTGATTAACTGTCTGTTAATGGAGCCAAAGGTCTAAGGTTAACTTACACAGCGACTCAACTTTCGTAAAAGTTGTTCAGGAAACCTAAACCCGATGGTAAATGTTGTTTGTCTGTAATTTTTCTAATGACGAGGTGCTGCCTATCTTGGCCAGGACGCTCTTGAAAAAGAGATTTTAAATCTCAATGAGCCCTTCCTGATTAAAGAAAGGTTAAATAAATAAAAAACCTTAAAAGTTACTGCTTTCGCTTTCGCCAAGTTACTGCTTTCGCCAAGTTACTGCTTTCGCCAATTGCGAAAAGAGCTCGTGGAAATATTCTCTCTTCTTCTGTATGTTCTTCTTATTCTTATTCTTCTGTATCTCGCAAGTGACGTTAATATTCTCTCTTCCTTGTCCTCAATTTGAAAAATGCGCCCCTGAACGCCAAAATAAATGCTTCTTTCAACAAGAGGTGAAATGAGATGTCAATCAGCATTAAACTGCCAGTAGCGAATTATATTTTGGCTCCGCCCCTGCAGCCACCACCACAAAATGGCCATTGCCAGGTAACTGTCACTAGCCAAGAATAAATTATTAATGTAGAGTTCTATTGGTTACGCCTCAATCAAACAGAGAGAGCTCACAGGTATGATTCTATACACAAACATAACCAATAACCAGGTCAATCTCTGTCAATCTCGACCCATAAGATTACATCACTTTCACAATTCTCTTCTCACAGCATTACAGTTTGCAGCCACAAACCAATAACACAAAACTTTATTCAGGAATATAATTTAATCAGCGACGGTGTAGGATACGTTGCATAATCCATTATCCAATAATTCACTTTTTTCAAGTTTACATTTTATTAGTCTTATGTACGGAACACACATGGTATACACCACACCATCCAACGAAATGCTTACTTGTGGGTTCCTTCTCGACAACAACAATAAGAATCCAGCGAAGTTGCCCATAGGCACAGATCTAGAATCAGCTTAACCTAATACCCAGCTCCCTAATGCAAAGCTCAACCATTAGCAGGTAAAAGTGCAAAACTAACCATTGATCAGCATCAGTAGGTAAGCCTACTCACCAGTGCTGGTGCTATAGGTGCGAACGGTAGTGGCGGTCGGCGGCGGTGAATCCGAGTCCACGGAAGCAGTGTCGTCATCCTGTGAGCATCCGGCCTGGATGGCCCGCAGGTAGCTATGGCTACGGGATCGGAAGCACGTGGGCATTGGTAGATCCGGAGGCTCCAACGCCTGGGAATGGGAGCGTGAAAGTGTGTGGGATTCTCGGAACGCCGACTCAGAGCAGCTATCGTCGTAGCGTTGGCTAATCATCTCCAGGTCCTGCAGCTGGAAGGAGAGAGGCAGGTTGGCACTAGTGGCATAGGATGGCATCACGGCCTGGGTGGCAGTGCTAGAGTGAGAGGACAGCGTTGCATGGCTACTACTTCAGGCTAGATGTCCAGACTGGGACAGAAATGCATGGTTTGTCCCGGGACAAGAGAGGCATGGTCGTTAGACATGGGTTCAAGTAGTATTTAGATTTTTCCCGAATACTTTAACTGTGCTTATCAATCAAGCTTACCTAGCGTATTGGAACCAATGGAATAGTCCCAAAAGTGCTAACACTACCCATTAGGTACTTCAGGCAGGCTGAAGAAAACAGATTGGCTGAAGAGTTTTTCAAATTTCTAATACTATTTGAACTCAGCCAGGTCTGCCATGGAGAGCATAGCTGACAATGTCTGTAAGAGGGGTGAGCTAGCTCCACCTGTGTGACATTTGGCGTGGATGCAATCAAATGCAGCCGAAAGGACACATTACAGTATTAAGGCTGGGTGAGAGGAAAGCAAAGTGCAGCAGTAACACTTTGTCCCGACCCCGAATCAACTCCTTATAGCAACTTATAGTCAAAGTCCAAGGTAGTTAACATGCTACATATATATATATTTTTTTACTGCCCATTAGTTTCAGTGTCACTTTCATAGTATTAATCAAAGATGTCTTAACTTCTCATAAAAACTAGTAATTTGATTGACTCGCATGAACTTGGTGAGAAATTAGATTAGAGCAGTAGTGCAAATGAAGGACTGAGATTTGACTGAGGGACATGACCAAGCTTACTAAAATGCCTAACACAATGTTGGAGTGACAGGAATATAATAAATATGGTGTTTGAGTTGTAACTTATGGAGTCGGCTCGGCCTCACGCTTTAGTGGTAACAAATCAAAGAGCAGGGAGCAGTGACAGAGAGAGCGAGCGAGAGAAAGAGAGAGAGAGAAAGTGAGAGCATGAGATCTATAACCTGGTCCCAGACCTGTTTTTGCTCCAGTAGTCCTATAGTACTGTATATTTATAACAGCAGCATGTGTCTACTCAATTGCATTGTTGTACTGTTTTGTTTGATATACAGTAACATTTCACAGGAAGGCTTCTGAAATAATGAGGTGTAATAATTAACATTGTACCTTGCAGCTCCAAATAACTCTTCTACTAATTTACATGTCAATCAACATACATTTTCGGAATTAAACGTTTTAAATTCCCCAAGATGGGGTCAAAATGCTAAACATATAAACTCAGCAAAAAAAGAAACGTCCTCTCACTGTCAGCTGCGTTTATTTTCAGCAAACTTAACATGTGTAAATATTTGTATGAACATAACAAGAATCAACAACTGAGACATAAACTGAACAAGTTCCAAAGACATGTGACTAACAGAAATTGAATAATGTGTCCCTGAACAAAGGGGGGGTCAAAATCAAAAGTAATAGTCAGTATCTGGTGTGGCCACCAGCTGCATTAAGAACTGCAGTGCATCTCCTCCTCATGGACTGCACCAGATTTGCCAGTTCAGAACCACATGAGGGAGGAGGATGTCTTCCCTGTAACGCACAGCGTTGAGATTGCCTGCAATGACAACAAGCTCAGTCCGATGATGCTGTGACACACCGCCCCAGACCATGACGGACCCTCCACCTCCAAATCGATCCCGCTCCAGAGTACAGGCCTCGGTGTAACGCTCATTCCTTCAACGATAAACGTGAATCTCCCCCCTGGTGAGACAAAACCGTGACTTATCAGTGAAGAGCACTTTTTGCCAGACCTGTCTGGTCCTGCGACGGTGGGTTTGTGCCCATAGGCGACGTTGTTGGCGGTGATGTCTGGAGAGGATCTGCCTTACAACAGGCCTACAAGCCCTCAGTCCAGCCTCTCTAAGCCTATTGCGGACAGTCTGAGCACTGATGGAGGGATTGTGCGTTCCTGGTGTAACTCGGGCAGTTGTTGTTGCCATCCTGTACCTGTCCCGCAGGTGTGATGTTCGGATGTACCGATCCTGTACAGGTGTTGTTACACGTGGTCTGCCACTGTGAAAACAATCAGCTGTCTGTCCTGTCTCCCTGTAGTGCTGTCTTAGGCGTCTCACAGTATGAACATTGCCATTTATTGCCCTGGCCACATCTGCAGTCCTCACGCCTCCTTGCAGCATGCCTCCTTGCAGCAGGCATGTTAATGCAGATGAGCAGGGTCCCTGGGCATCTTTCTTTTGGTGTTTTTCAAAGTCAGTAGAAAGGCCTCTTTAGTGTCCTAAGTTTTCATAACTGTGACCTTAATTGCCTACCGTCTGTAAGCTGTTAGTGTCTTAACGACCGTTCCACAGGTGCATGTTCATTAATTGTTTGTGGTTCATTGAACAAGCATGGGAAACAGTGTTTAAAACCTTTACAATGAAGATCTGTGTAACATTTTTACGAATTATCTTTGAAAGACAGGGTCCTGAAAAAGGGACGTTTCTTTTTTTGCTGCGTTTACTAATGGACTGTAAAGCCTAGTTTGACAGGCCTTTTGTAAAAGATCAGAGGATCCGCACACTCTTTATCACCATGGTGACCTTGTCAGTAGAAGGGCAATGGGTCTTCCTGTGTTGGGATTCCGGTGTATACAAAATCTTCTAGAACAGAGTCTACTGAGGTGTAGGAGTGGATAGTTTATGTGATAGGTCACTCTAAAATGAAAATCTGTTCAATGAAATGGTCTAAAATGCCAGAGTCTGGTGTAGTGGTTACGCTCCCAACTCAGGATGACGCATGGCATTTGGCAACAGGGTTTGAGCCTTGTCTCAGTCACTCTCCTGTCTGTGCCTTCCTACATCTATCTCCCTCTTTCTGTACAGTCCCACTATTCTGACACAAAAAATATATACAAATCTGAAAGGGGATCAGAAGAAGAAAAAAAAAATCTTATCCTGAGAAGTTTAAGTCCCATGCCAGTTGTACCTCACTACCCCATCCCTGGTGACCTCTGACCTGGCCCATGTAGCTGCTCCTCCCCAGGGTGCTGCAGCCGCCTCCCTGGCTGAAATCCTCATCGTCCCAGCGGGGGAACAGGGAGCCCCTCACCGGATCCCCCAGACAGTCCAGGTTGTCCAGGCTACGATTGGTAGACAGCTCTCGAAGTGAAGGAAGACAGCTGAAGAGGAGA
The DNA here is from genome assembly GCF_016432855.1 of Salvelinus namaycush. Taxonomy (NCBI): domain Eukaryota; kingdom Metazoa; phylum Chordata; class Actinopteri; order Salmoniformes; family Salmonidae; genus Salvelinus; species Salvelinus namaycush. Next base: position 44,513,260 of record NC_052326.1, read on the forward strand.
GGAGCAGGTGAAGAGAGGAGAGGGGGAGGAGAGAAGAGGAGGGGAGGAGGGAGAGTTGATGTGAGAGAGGGATGAGAGCAGGGGAGGAGGTAGAGGAAAGGAGAGGAGAAGGGTAGAGTTGATATGAGGAGGGAAGGGAATGAGGAAGAGGAGGAGGGTAGAGTTGATGTGAGGAGAGAAGGGGATAAGATCAGAGGAAAGGGGAGGAGGAGCGAAGCAGAGAAAAGAAGAGGAACGGAGAGGATAGGAAAGAGGAATTGAGAAAGGTAGAAAGAAGTTCAGGTTAGGTCACTTCTCATCCCTGGTTCCTTTCATTACCTGTCAGCATCACTGCCCCATCATATCACCTGTCAGCATCACTGCCCCATCATATCACCTGTCAGCAATGTTCCCTCTAATTCTTCGGGGCACTGAGCAAATTTTAGCTCTTGTGAGTGGAAACTTGAATGTTGTGAGAATTTTGTGCAACTCCCGGCGTGCGTTTACAACTCTGAGGCTGTACCCTCCCAGTTTTAGACATTAGCCAATAGGCTATTGTGGCTATTTGAGCATAATGTAGGCCTACCAACAATACCAATGGAGCAAATCCTATAACATTTTTAAAATGGAAATAGGTTTTGATTTCTATGATATGGTCTACAGTAGCCTATGTGGTTTTCAATGTAGGTTTACATTGCATGATACTTAAAAAAGGTTTTACATTATGAAGGGCTTGACATTAATTTATGATTTTTTTTACTTGGTCTGTAACACCATGGGCCAAATAGGTGACTGTACATTGCATTGTATTGTGTTGTATGATGCAAGAAACCACTTTACAAAATACAATTCATTATTATTACCATTTGGAGAACTAGACAACTCTGCCTATTGGCTTGTTTGCATATTTAAGCCCGTCTCAAAATACAACACTGCCCCTTTAATTAAGACAAGCTTTTTAGCTGACTGGCTTTTCAAAGAGCACTTGGAATGTAGCCTACACGTTTTGTGCTATTGTAGGAAGCAGGAGCTCCCCTTTGCTGACCTATACTCATCTAAAACTGGGCTAATAACTCGCTAACTAGCAAAGAATATCAACAAATGTACACACGCGCAGCTCTGCGCTCTGATCTGAAAAGCACATTCACTCGCGGGTGATTGAAAGACCGATTGTGGGCTACCCCAGCAAATAAAACGATACTCCGTTGTGCTCTGGCTCTGCCTCCAATTAAATCACAGACTACATTTTGCAAAGTTAGATTTGTTTTGGTTTGTTGCATTGAAAAGGGGCTGATATAATGTTGAATGATCACAGAAAAAACGTTGATCTACATAGTGCAAACTAATGAGGCGAACTCAATGAAGTTCAATCTCATGCGTCTCTGCGTGGCCTGGCATTTCTTCAGCGTGGCAGTCCTGGAGGAGCGTGCAGTTTAGAGGGAACATTGCCTGTCAATATGAATGTCCCATCATAACACCTGTCAGCATCACTGCCCCATCATAACACCTGTCAGCATCACTGCCCTCATCACAACACCTGCCAGCATCACTGCCCCATCATAACACCTGTCAGCATCACTGCCCCCATTATAACATCTGCCAGCATCACTGCCCCATCTTACTAACATCTGTCAGCATCACTGCCCCCATCATAACACCTGTCAGCATCACTGCCCCATCTTAATAACATCTGTCAGCATCACTGCCCCATCATAACACCTGTCAGCATCACTGCCCCCATCATAACACCTGTCAGCATCACTGCCCCATCTTAATAACATCTGTCAGCATCACTGCCCCCATCATAACACCTGTCAGCATCACTGCCCCATCTTAATAACATCTGTCAACATCACTGCCCCATCTTAATAACATCTGTCAGCATCACTGCCCCATCATAACACCTGTCAGCATCACTGCCCCATCTTAATAACACCTGTCAGCATCACTGCCCCCATCATAACACCTGTCAGCATCACTGCCCCATCATAACACCTGTCAGCATCACTGCCCCATCTTAATAACATCTGTCAACATCACTGCCCCATCTTAATAACATCTGTCAGCATCACTGCCCCCATTATAACACCTGTCAGCATCACTGCCCCATCTTAATAACATCTGTCAGCATCACTGCCCCCATCATAACACCTGTCAGCATCACTGCCCCATCTTAATAACATCTGTCAGCATCACTGCCCCCATCATAACACCTGTCAGCATCACTGCCCCCATCATAACACCTGTCAGCATCACTGCCCCATCATAACACCTGTCAGCATCACTGCCCCCATTATAACACCTGTGAATAATATATCTCCCATCTCATCTCATTACAATAATATTCCCCATATAGCACACAAACAATGCAAAGCCAATGATACACAGGTCAAGCATATGTAAAGCCTTGTTCCACGCATCATGGTGCCAACATTAAAGAGCATTAGGGAAAATGATCCAAATTCAGCTCAGAAATACTGAATGGTATTACAAAAAGAGAGCCTATACTTTTTTGGTATTTCCTGGCACACAGTGATAGTGACATGACATTGCACTTGTCATGTAATTGTGATTGTGATTGTGATGATCCTTGGGTACAGACGGGGTACCCCTGGCATGGAATGTTCCAAGCTGGGCAATGACACACCTTTTATGGGGTGGGAGAATTAGCTTGGAGGAAAGGGCTGGTGGTGAGTGGCATGGCTGGGGCTGGTGGTGAGTGGAGAGGAGGGGATGAGGGCTGGTGGTGAGTGGCACTGACGGAGCATGGGTGAACCGAAGAGGTGGGCAAGACCTGGGGGACTGGGTGCTGGGTGACTGACTGATTGATTGGGGACAGCGTCCAATCTGGTGCAAGCGTAAACCTGTCCCCTTGGTGGTGATTGGCTGACTGCATAGCACTGACCTGCCCAGTTGGTGCAGAGAGGACACACTGTGCAGAGGAGACCACAGTGCCTCCAGCTCCCCCTGCAGCATGGCGTAATCCAGGGCTCTGCTGCTCCTGCCAACCAGGGTGGAGCAGACCACGAGGGAGAACAGGGGTGTGACATTTGGTTTTTAGCAGGGAGGGGAGCAGGGTTAGAGTCATTTAGCGTGTTTTTTACTCCATGTTGTTACTTCTTTTAGAAAACCTTCCTGCTGCGTTATTATGGTGTGTGTGTTGTCTCTGTCAACAAAAAGCTTGCTATAATGACGTAACTCATATATTCCATTTTTCTATGTGTCTGTGACCCCAAAAAAGTGTAATTTTATGTATAAAGTGATATTACCAGGCATGTATGCTTATTGCTTTGTGATTTGCTGTCCTCTTGTGGACTGAAATTGTACTGTATTCCTTTTGCCTTTAGACTTCCTCATTTTGTGGTGGCAATCTAAACTCCCCAATGGAATTACATTTGTGCCAAATTAGGTTTTAGATCTTATCGGTACACATTTACTTCAATACAGCCCTGACCACAGAGAACCCGGAGAACACAACAAATGTCTTTGTTTGAGCAAATCAACAGAGACATAAACAATAAAACACAGCAGCTTGCTCATTGGTGCTCCAGCTCTCTGCCACTATTCATCCAAATGGGGTTTCATTTTGTTTGTCATTATGTGAAAATGAATAGGATACCCAATGCATTGTGTCCCTCTGTGTCTAGCCCAGTCTGTGTCTGTCTGCTTCAGAAAGAGATGTCATCTAGAGACAACGTGCTAGAAACCTCAGTCAGTCAGTGTGAGATGATGAGACTATAGCTTAGTTTGTGGTGGCTCACTGTCTGTCTGAGCAGAAGCTGAGGCGGCTTCATGTTTGTGATGTTGCGGAAACGCTATTGTATGAGGAGTCTATCATTTCAGGCCAAGCCATTACGTTGTGAGAACGTTTAATAAATGAAGGATGAGGAAACCGTAATCGGAACTCTGGCATGTGTAGGAGGTGGTAGGAGGTGGGAGTCTGACGGTGCTTAATCCCACGCTTGAGTGAGCACAGCTTGTCTGACTGTGTGTGTTTGCTATAGTCTCTTTAGTATGCAAGGCCTGTTAACTGGAATGCCAAGAGCTGGAAGCCTGACCGTCTCCTTTGTACATGTCACACCTCTGTTTGAAATGGGGTCATGGGCCGTGTATGTGTGGTTAGTCTGTGTGTGTATGTGTGTACATGTATGGATTTGAGAGCGAAAGAGAGAGTGGGCATGAGGATTTGTGTGTGTGTATTTGCTTGCGTGTTTGAAATGCGAAATAAATATTGTTGTTAGTCCAGGTTCACTTCCACCTGAATGTGTTACCAAGTCATACAGTGCATTCGGAAAGTATTCAGGCACCTTGACTTTTTCCATATTTTTTTTAAGGTTACAGCCTTATTCTACAATGGATCAATTTTTTCTTCTTCGATTTTTGAATGACAAAGCAAAAACAGGTTTTTAGAAATGTTTGCAAATGTATAAAAATAACTTAAGCGTCACATTTACACAAGTATTCAGACCCTTTACTCAGTACTTTTTTCAGGTCTTTCCAGAGATGTTTGATTTGGTTCAAGTCTGGCTGTGTCCTTAGGGTCGTCGTCCTGTTGGAAGGTGAACCTTCACCCCAGTATGAGGTCCTGAGGTTTTCATCAAGGAGCTCTCTGTACTTTGCTCTGTTCATCTTTCCCTCAATCCTCAATCCCAGTCCCTGCTCCTGAAAAACATCCCCACAGCATGATGCTGCCACCAGCCTGCTTCACCGTAGGGGTGGTGCCAGGTTTCCTCCAGACGTGACGCTTGGCATTCAGGCCAAAGAGTTCAATCTTGGTTTCATCAGACCAGAGAATCTTGTTTCTCATGGTCTGAGATTCCTTTAGGTGCCTTTTGGAAAACTCCAAGTGGGCTGTCATGTGCCTTTTACTGAGGAGGGGCTTCTGTCTGGCCGCTCTATCATAAAGGCCTGATTGGTGGAGTGCTGCAGAGATGGTTGTCCTTCTGGAAGGTTCTCCCATCTCCACAGAGGAACTCTGGTGCTCTGTCAGAGTGACCATCGGGTTCTTGGTCACCTCCCTGACCAAGGCACTTCTCCCCCGATTGCTTAGTTTGGCCAGGCAGCCAGCTCTAAGAGTCTTAGTGGTTCCAAACTTCTTCCATTTAAGAATGATAGAGGCCACAGTGTTCTTGGGGACCTTCAATACTGAATACATTTATTGATGCTCTTCCAAAGATCTGTGCCTCGACACAATCTTGTCTCGGAGCTCTACGGACAATCCCTTCGACCTCATGACTTCTTGCTCTGACATGCACTATCAACTGTGGGACCTTATATAAACAGGTGTGTGCCTTTCCAAATCATGTCCAATCAATTGAATTTACCACAGGTGGACTCCAATCAAGTTGTAGAAATGTCTCAAGGATGATCAATAGAAACAGGATGGACCTGAGCTCAGTTCTAAAAACCTGTATTTGCTTTGTCATTATGGGGCATTGTGTGTAGATTGATGAGGAAAATGTTTTATTTAATTCATTTTAGAATAAGTCTATAACAAAATGTGGAAAAAGTCAAGGGGTCTGAATACTTTCCGAATGCACTGTATGTCATTATGCTTACATGTCCATTGTCCATGTGATGAAACTTTGGCACTGAGCTTACTTGCGTGGCGGTAGCTGGTCGCTCAGAGACTGCTGGGTGGCCCTGAGGTAACTCTGACGGCGGGCGGCCATTTTGGGCGAGGGCTTGGGGCTGCCGTCCGAGTCGTCGCTGTCCTCTAGGTCGCCCATGGCCTTCACGTAGCTGCCGCTCCGCATGCGCCGACATGGGATCTCATTGGCTCCTCCTCCTCCGCCGCTGCGGCCCAGCGTGCTACTCCAGTCCCCCTGCAAGCAGCAGCAACCCAGATATGTTTTTCTATATGCCATTTATATTGACATGATTGTGACAGTATAATATTTTTTTTTACATAATGTAATTTGTTTTACAGTATTCACTCTATAATCTACAGTATCTACAGTATGGGCTAAAGAGGATCTAAAATGTATCACCGAGGGACTCCCACTCTACTTTTCTTGACCATAGATATGGTTTTATCGATTACGCAATAAATAAATACAATGATTTGAGTGCTACAGGGCAGTTACCAACTCCTCCCTGAATATCTTTACTTTGAAACTTGAGAACAAAGTCAAAACAATTCTATAGGTAGACTTGGAACTGACATTTATATAACAGCATGTTAATGTCACATGGAATTGTGTGTGTGCCATTTACAGTGGTATGCCATAAATGTCAGCACATAAAGTCAGGCTGATAAAAGAAAACATTTGCAGAAATGGCCATATTTTAGTTAAATAAACGGAACAAACTGAAAGACGAGACAGCTGACTGAGACATAGTGGAGGAATAGTCAACCTGCCACACAAATGGTCCAACACATACAGTACTTTTATGTTTTATGTTTTGATCCAAACAGATCTTATGTCAGACCTGACAAACTGTCTTGACAGTAAATATATTTGTATTTAAGTATGCACTATGCTTTATTCTTTGTCTCCACATTTTTTTTATGTCCAGCACTTCATCCGATATGATGATAACCGTTTGACAACAGAAATTGTTTAGATAATACTCACCTGTCGGCCCACTTGCAGGTAGTGGCAGGCAAGCTCCTGCTGGCACGACTTGGACTTGAGCATGGACCGGTCTAGGGTAGCCGAGTGGCCCTTCTGCAGCACCTGTCTGGGCTGACCCAGGGTCAGGGTCGACCACGAACCTCCCTTCATAAAGTCATTACTGTTCACTCCCATGCTGATCCCTCCTCCCCCACCTCCGGGTCCTGCCAGCATCTGCTGGTACTTCATGACTTCGTTGCTGCTCTTAGACGAACTAATGGTGTTGTAGCCACTGTGAATCACGTAGCGGCTCTGTTGTTGTCCCTGCTGCTGCTGTAGTGCCCCCTGCTGAGCATCGTAGGTAATACCGTGGGTGGTGTGCTGGGTGGCATGGGTGGTGGGGCGTCCCAGCGTCATGGCTATAGGGTTGCGGTAGTTGCTGAGGTCGGCGTTGTCCAGGTCGTCTGAGCTCCAGTAGCCCGACATGTTGGAACGCGGCCGCCGCTTGCCCGTCCCGCCCCCGTCTGACTTGGCTCCGCCCCGGTCTTTGCTCTTTGCACGCCGGTCCCGCTTCCTGCTGTCCTCAGTTCCGGACGAGGTCCCGCCGCTGCCGCTACCCGTCCCCGAACGCCCATTGACGCCCTTGAGGTTGTGACCGTCTATGGACTGTGACTTGGCGAAGAGCTTCTGGACGGAGCACACTAGGTTACGGATGCGCCCGGGGCTGTCGGTGCGCTGCTTGGAGGCGACGGAGAGGGCGGCCGATGTGCTCCGGTGGAACTGCAGCGTGCTGAAGCCGTCACGAGGCCCCCCGGGCAGCTGCTTCTCCAACTGGTCCAGCAGGTTGGGCTGCAACTGCCGGTTCATCTTGGCCCCGCCGGAGATAGTTGCCGAACCACTGGTGATCATGGCCCCCCGGCTGCTCTGCAGGCCCCCCATGCCGCTCATGCCATGCATCCCCATCGACATGGAGGTGCCCAGGGTTCTTGTACTTATGCCGCCGATGCTGTCCTCCTGTGGCGGGGAGAAGTCGCTGGGGTCATAATGGGAGTTGTAGTGGACATGGGGGAAGGTGCTGCTGTTGGACAGCTGGTTGTTGAGGGGGAGGGAGTAGTCCGGGGGCAGGGATCCCTGGTTGTGGTGGGCTTCCATATTGGGGTTGTAGTGGCGGGGATCCATGGTGCCGTAGTGGTCCATGCTGGTGGGGCTGAGGAGGTAGGGGCTACGAGGCAGGGTGGACGCCTGGTGTGAGTACAGGGGTTCCGGGGGGCCCTGGGTGGGGTCGCAGGAGTCAGACAGATGGCGGTTGCGTTTGGCTCCTAACCCTTTCATGGTGGTCAAGAGGGTCCCCCTTCTAGAAGACTCCCCAGCCGGGAAGAGACGACAGGCCTGGAGGATAAGTCCTACAAAACAGAGAGAGAGAGAGAGAGAGAGTAGGTTCTGCCCAGACAGACCGAAACACACCGATGCATGCTGTCATGCTGTACACACAAATATGCACACGAGCGCACCCCTGAAGGCACCCTTGTACAATATAATATACACACTTTCAAAAACACGCACGCACGCATGCACACACACCATTTTGATCATACAGTACATAAATGTGCAGGCAAACAAACACACCCATTTATGCTCAGAAACAGACTAGCCCTCTGAGGGCTGTGAAGGAAATATTTAGATCTCAATGAGTCAGCTTCCCACAGCTTTCCATGGTGAACATCAGTGTTGAAATACTGGAAGTGAAATGAAACAATGCAGTTCAGGGGGTTCATTTTAATTTTGTCTTGTGGAAACCAACACATTAGCAGTCATGAACAACTACAGCTATGACATTGTAGAGTCAATGTGTGTGTGAGGTAGACAGAGAGAGAGAAATTCAAAAGGAAATTATCTCAACAGAGGATAATGTCCTCCTGTGTGCTACCTATATCCCCTCACTAGAATCCCCATACTTTAATGAAGACAGCTTCTCCATCCTAGAGGGGAGATCAACCATTTCCAGGCTCAGGGACATGTACTAGTCGGTGGCGACCTAAACGCCAGAACTGGACAAGAACCGGACACCCTCAGCACACAGGGGGACAAACACCTACCTGGAGGTGTCAGCATTCCCTCCCCCATATGCCCCCCCTAGACACAACAACGACAACATAACCAACAAAAACGGGTCACAACTCATGCAGCTCTGTTGCATGCTGGGTATGTACATAGTTGATGGTAGGCCTCGAAGGGACTCCTATGGTGGGTACACCTATAGCTCATCTCCTGGCAGTAGTACTGTAGACTACTTTATCACTGACCTCAACCCAGAGTCTCTAAGAGCGTTCACAGTCAGTCCACTGACACCCCTATCAGATCACAACAAAATCACATTTTTCTTGAACAGAGCAATACTCAGTCAAGAGGCATCAAAGCCAAAGGAACTGAATAATATTAAGAAATGCTATAGATGGAAGGAAAGTAGTGTGGAAACCTACCAAAAAGCAATTAGGCAAATTCAATCCCTTTTATACAACTTCCTGGACAAAACATTTCACTGTGATAGTGAAGGTGCAAACTTGGCAGTAGAATCCAAAACAGTATATTTGACCTCTCAGCTTCCCTATCAAATCTAAAACTGTAAACAACGATGACAAATAGTTTGGTGAAGAATGGAAAAACCTAAGAAAGAAAGAAATTGAGAAACATATCCAACCAAAAACATAGAGATCCAGAAAACCTGATCCTACACCTTCAATATGGCGAATCACTAAAACAATACAGAAATACACTACGGAAAAAGAAGGAATAGCATGTCAGAAATCACCTCAATGTAATTGAAGAATCCATAGAATCTAACCACTTCTGGGAAAATTGGAACACACTAAACAAACAACAACACGAAGAGTTATCTATCCAAAACAGAGATGTATGGATAAACCACTTCTCCAATATTTTTGGCTGTATAACAAACAAACATGGGGCATGGGACATACAACAATCTCAGCTCTGTAGATTTTGCGGCGAAGAGACCGAATCAATAGATCATTTATTCTTGTATTTTCCCTTTGTAGCCTTTTTCTTGTCACAGGTTCAGGAATGTTTCAAAAATCACAACATGCACTAAAAATGAACCTTACAAATATCAGTGTTGGGCGATTTGGAAAGCCATAGTCAGTCAATAAATAATATAATAAAATTCGTAGGAAAGGTTTTCATCTTTAGCTCACAATCTGTGGATACTATACGATTAGAAAGGTAAAGATATAATGTAAAACATCACAGCACAAAATATATGTCACATGGAAACCAAATAAGGGTGGTCTATAGTGATAGGTGGGATGGGCTGAGAGTGGCTGAGGGGTGGGATTAAAGAGCTTATGTTTGGTAATGTATTAGTGTTATGTGACTGTTTTATATAAAAGTACTATGTATGTAAAATGTATATGTAAAATGTATGAATATGTAGCAGAAAAGCTGTAAAAAATAATTTAGAAAATGAACAAACAGCATAAACAAACAGTGCCTTCAGAAAGGATTCAGACCCCATGACTTTTTCCACATTTTGTTTTATGTTACAGCCTTATTCTAAAATTGATTTAAGAAAGCTCAGATGCATCCTGTTTCTATTGATCATCCTTGAGATGTTTCTACAACTTGATTGGAGTCCACCTGTGGTAAATTCAATTGATTGGACATGATTTGGTCCCAAAGAACACAGTGGCATCCATCATTCTTAAATAGAAGAAGTTTGGAGCCACCAAGACTCTTCCTAGAGCTGGCCGCCTGACCAAACTGAGCAATCAGGGGAGAAAGGCCTTGGTCAGGGAGGTGACCAAGAACCCAATGGTCACTCTGACAGAGCTCTAGAGTTCCTCTGTGGAGATGGGAGAACCTTCCAGAAGTACAACTATGTCTGCATGGTAGAGTGGCCAGACGGAAGCCACTCCTCAGTAAAAGGCACATGAAAGCCTGCTTGGAGTTTGCCAAAAGGCACCTAAAGACTCTCAGACCATGAGAAACAAGACTCTTTTTGGACTGAATGCCAAGAGTCACATCTGGAGGAAACCTGGCACCATCCCTACGGTGACTCATGGTGGTGGCAGCATCATGTTGTGGGGATGTTTTTCAGCGGCAGGGACTGGGAGACTAGTCAGGATCGAGGCAAAGAGGAATGGAGCAAAGTACAGAGAGATCTAATGAAAACCTGCTCCAGAGCGCACAGGACCTCAGGCTGGGGTTTAAGGTTCACCTTCCAACAGGACAAGTGTCTGAATGTGCTTGAGTGGCCCAGCCAGAGCCTGGACTTACATCTCTGGAGAGACCTGAAAATAGCTGTGTAGCAATGCTCCCCATCCAACCTGGCAGAGCTTGAGAGGATCTGCAGAGAAGAATGGGAGAAACTCCCCAAATACAGGTGTGCCAAACTTGTAGCATCATACCCAAGAAGACTCAAGGCTGTAACCGCTGCCAAAGGTGCTGAGTAAACGGTCTGAATGCTTATGTAAATGTGATATTTCAGTTTATTTGTATATTTTATTTGCAACAATTTCTAAAAACCTGTTTTTGCTTTGTCATTATGGGGTATTGTGTGTAGATTGATGAGGGAAAAAAACAAATTAATTAATTTTAGAATAAGACTCTAACCTAACAAAATGTGAAAAAAGTAAAGTGGTTTGAATACTTTGCAAAGGCACTGTACATGATCAAATACAAACCTTAGAGTCAACTATTTAAGACTACCAGAACCCACTGTATTCTCCTAAAACATTGAATAAACTACAGGACAAAATACAAACCCTCCCACCCAAAAAGGCCTGTGGTGTTGATGGTATCCTAAATTAAATGATAAAATATACAGACCACAAATTCCAATGGGCTATTCTTAAACTCTTTAACATCATCCCCAGCTCTGGCATCTTCCCCAATATTTGGAACCAAGGACTGATCACCCCAATCGACAAAAGTGGAGACAAATTTGACCCCAATAACTACCATGGGATATGTGTCAACAGCAACCCTAGGAAAATCCTCTGCATTATCATTAACAGCAGACTCGTACATTTCCTCATGATGTTCTGAGCAAATGTCAAATTGGCTTTTTACCAAATTACCGTACTACAGACCACTTATTCACCCTGCACACCCTAATTGACAAGAAAACAAACCAAAACAAAGGCAAAGTTTTGTCATACTTTTGTTGATTAGACAAATTCCATCTAGACACCGTTGCCATAGAGCACACAAAAAAACTATACATACCTCGGCCTAAACATCAGCGCCACAGGTAACTTCCACAAAGCTGTGAACGATCTGAGAGACAAGACAAGAAGGGCCTTCTAAGCCATCAAAAGGAACATAAAAATTCGACATACCAATTAGGATCTGGCTAAAAATACTTCAATCAGTTATAAATTTAGCAAAAAAAGAAACATCCCCTTTTCAGGACTCTGTCTTTCAAAGATAATTAGTCAAAATCAAAATAACTTCACAGATCTTCATTGTCCCGTGTAGCTCAGTTGGTAGAGCATGGCGCTTGCAACGCCAGGGTTGTGGGTTCGTTTCCCACGGGGGGCCAGTACAAAAAAAAAAAAAAAAAAAGTATGAATGTATGTACTTGTAAGTCGCTCTGGATAAGAGCGTCTGCTAAATGACTTAAATGTTAAATGTAATTGTAAAGTGTTTAAACACTGTTTCCCATGCTTGTTCAATGAACCATAAACAATTAATGAACATGCACCTGTGGAACGACCGTTAAGACATCAATAGCTTACAATTAAGGTCACAGTTATGGTAGGTAGGCAATTAAGGTCACAGTTATGAAAACTTAGGACACTAAAGAGGCCTTTCTACTGACTCTGAAAAAACCCAAAAGAAAGATGTCCAGGGTGAACGTGCTTTAGGCATGCTGCAAGGAGGCATGAGGACTGCAGATGGGGCCTGGGCAATAAATTGCAATGTCCGTGAGACGCCTAAGACAGCGCAATGAGACGCCTAAGACAGCACTACAGGGAGACAGGACGGACAGCTGATCATCCTCGCAGTGGCAGACCACGTGTAACAACACCTGCACAGGATCGGTACATCGTAAAACATCACACCTGCGGAACAGGTACAGGATGGCAACAACAACTGCCCGAGTTACACCAGGAATGCACAATCCCTCCATCAGTGCTCAGACTGTCCGCAATAGGCTGAGAGAGGCTGGACTGAGGGCTTGTAGGCTTGTTGTAAGGCAGGTCCTCACCAGACATCACCGGCAACAACGTCGCCTATGGGCACAAACCCACCATCGCTGGACCAGACAGGATTGGCAAAAAGTGCTCTTCACTGATGAGTCGCAGTTTTGTCTCACCAGGGGTGATGGTCGGATTTGCGTTTATCCTCGAAGGAATGAGCGTTACACCAAGGCCTGTACTCTGGAGCGGGATCGATTTGGAGGTGGAGGGTCCCTCATGATCTGGGGCGGTGTGTCACAGCATCATCGGACTGAGTTGTTGTCATTGCAGGCAATCTCAACGCTGTGTGTTACAGGGAAGACATCCTCCTCCCTCATGTGGTAGCCTTCCTGCAGGCTCATCCTGAACCCTCCAGCATGACAATGCCACCAGCCATACTGCTCGTTCTGTGCGTGATTTCCTGCAAGACAGGAATGTCAGTGTTCTGCCATGGCCAGCGAAGAGCCCGGATCTCAATCCCATTGAGCACATCTGGGACCTGTTGGATTGGAGGGTGTTTGTAGGGTCTCCCCAGAAATGTCCGGGAACTTGCAGGTGCCTTGGTGGAAGAGTGGGGTAACATATCACAGCAAGAACTGGCAAATCTGGTGCAGTCCATGAGGAGGAGATGCACTGCAGTACTTAATGCAGCTGGTGGCCACACCAGATACTGACTGTTACTTTTGATTTTGACCCCCCCCCCTTTGTTCAGGGACACATTATTCCATTTCTGTTAGTCACATCTCTGTGGAACTTGTTCAATTTATGTCTCAGTTGTTGAATCTTGTTATGTTCATACAAATATTTACACATGTTAAGTTTGCTGAAAATAAACACAGTTGACAGTGAGAGGACGTTTCTATTTTTTCCTGAGTTTAGAACACATTGTCCTTTATGGTTGTTGTTAATGATCAAAATCCAGAAAAGAGCTGTTCAATTCTACAACCACCTAAATGGAAGCGGTTCCTAAACCTTCCATAACAAAGCCATCACCTACAGAGAGATTAATCTGGAGAAGAGTCCCCTAAGCAAGCATGTCCTGGGGCTCTGTTCACAAACACAAACAGACCCCACAGAGCCCCAGGACAGCAAAACAATTAGACCCAACCAAATCATGAGAAAACAAAAAGATAATTACTTGACACATTGGAAAGCATTAACAAAAAAACAGAGCAACCTAGAATGCTACTTGGCCCTAAACAGAGAGTACACAGTGGCAGAATATCTGACCAGTGTGACTGACCCAAAATTAAGGAAAGCGTTTACTATGTACAGACTCAGTGAGCATAGTCGTAGGCAGACCTGGCTCTCAAGAGAAGACAGGCTATGTGTACAATGCCCACAAATGAGGTGGAAACTAAGCTGCACTTCCTATCCTCGTGCCAAATGTATGACCATATTAGAGGCACATATTTCCCTCAGATTACACAGAGCCACAAAGAATTAGAAAACAAATCAAATGTTGATAAACTCCCATATCTATTGGGTGAAATACCACACTGTGACATCACAGCAGCAAGATTTGTGACCTGTTTCCACAAGAAAAGGGCAACCCATATTTATTTTCCTATTTGCACACCGTTACAACACTGTATATATATATAACATGACATTTGAAATGTCTCTATTCCTTTGGAACGTTTGTTTACTGTTCATTTTATATATTGTGTGTGTTTGTGTGTGTTGTGGGAGAGAGAGAGAGAGTTCATGCATGTGGATGGATGGAGATACAGTATGTCATTGCTCTCAGCATCGCATGAGTAGCCAGTTGAAACCCAGCAAGGAGTCCCCTCCTCTCCTCTCACATGTCCAACATCAAACCTCCACCTCGCTTCTGTTCCACTCTGATAGCAACACCTTCTGCTGCTGACTACCTCCCCTTCCACAGCCGGCAGGTACACAGCCACAGCCCTAGTGTCTTGTCACCAGGAGAGCCCTTACCTCCAGGTAGACCCCTCCCTCTTCCCAGCTTCCCATCTGTCTCTCTCTCGCCAGACTCCAAAAGAAAATAGCTTTTCCAACAGGCATCCCTGGCATGAGGCACGAAGGCTGGCACACCGAGTGAGGCAGGTAAAGAGGATTGGGCCGGCGGCGGGTGGCACCGAGTGAGGCAGGTAAAGAGGATTGGGCCGGCGGCGGGTGGCACCGAGTGAGGCAGGTAAAGAGGATTGGGCCGGCGGCGGGTGGCACCGAGTGAGGCAGGTAAAGAGGATTGGGCCGGCGGCGGGTGGCAGGGAGTGGCAGATGGGGATGGCTGGTTGGTTCCTCTCCAGCAAGCCTGCCCAGCCCCAGACGGTCTGTGCCAGTGCCCTGCCTGGCAAGGTGGTTAAAACCTCTTAAGGATCCACACCTTTTTTCAATTTTCACCTAAAATGACATACCCAAATCTAACTGCCTGTAGCTCAGGACCTGAAGCAAGGATATGCATATTCTTGATACCATTTGAAAGGAAACCCTTTGAAGTTTGTGGAATTAACATGTTAAATTAATGTAGGAGAACATAACACATTAGATCTGGTAAAAGATAATACATAGAAAAAACATGCATGCCCAGGCGCAATGCCAGCCCAGGCGCAATTTGGATTTTGGACACTAGATGGCAGCAGTGTATGTGCAAAGTTTTAGACTTATCCAATGAACCATTGCATTTCTGGGCTGGCAGGTATCCTAGTGGTTAGTGTTGGGCCAGTAACCAAAAGGTTACTAGATCGAATCCCCGAGCTGACAAGGTAAAAATCTGTTATTCTTCCCCTGAACAAGGCAGTTAACCCAGTGTTCCTAGCCTGTCATTATAAATAAGAATTTGTTCATAACTGACATGTGTAGTTAAATGGAAAATACATTTCTGTTAACATTTTTATATCAAGACTTCCCAAATGTGCCTAATTGGTTTAATAATACATTTTCAAGTACATAACTGTGCACTCTCCTCAAACAATAGCATGGCATTCTTTCACTGTAATCGCTACTGTAAATTGGACAGTGCAGTTAGATTAACAAGAATTTACGGAAGGTGGATGGATGAAGGCTGATTCCATGGATGCCAATAATGAAATCTGTGAATTACTGACTAGAATAGCAGTCTGAGTTGCTGTGGAGGCAGGTGGAGAGAGATGTGGCCGGAGCCAAGCCACACAGATGTAGTATCTCAATTTGAGCCAGTTTTATACAGCAGGAAAATAATCCTTCAGCAACAGGAAACGTAAATTATTACGTAGATTATAATTAATGGACATTTTTGTAGGGTTTGATACATTTTTTGTTAGGGCAACTCGAGTCTGAAATGTCAGTGGAAATTAGAAACTTTAGACGTTTTTTAAACCTCAAATACACTACAATTTTGCATTTCCAATTGTGCAAGAAAATTTGCAGCAACAAAAGAGTGATCAAATTAATATCCTACATCTGTACATCGATATAAATACAGTATATAAAAATGCAGATATCAGTGCCTTGGAATGTATAGTATTTAGCTTTATTGTCTATTGTCTCTATTTCTCTCTAATATTGCCCTGCTACCATCTATTCCATTGTAGAGGGAATCACATTCAATATAATTGACAGTAAGTAACATTCTATGTAAACTTTCTTGTACATTAAGTTTTCTAATCTAATCTGGATTGGGGTTTTGCCTAGCAAATCTTTGATTGGCTTGAACTGACTAGTTACTGGGACAGCACATTGCTTCACCTCAATTCACAGACCATTTAACTGCAGTGAACGTGAGTATTCAACTTAACTACCTTATGTAACTATCTTCTTCGTCTGATGAACAGGAAGGATCAGACCAAAACGCAGCGTGGAAAGTGTTCATGCTTTATTGAAAAAAACTGAACACTAAATACAAAATAACAAAGTGAATAAACGAAAATCAAAACAGTCCTGTAAGGTGCTACAACACAAAACAGAAAACAACTACCCACAAGTATGGTTCTCAATCAGAGACAACGATAGACAGCTGCCTCTGATTGAGAACCACACCCGGCCAAACACATAGAAATAGAAAACATAGAACAAAAACATAGAATGCCCACCCCAACTCACGCCCTGACCAAACCAAAATAGAGACATAAAAAGGAACTAAGGTCAGGGCGTGACACCTTAGTAATAAAATGTGCTAAACTTTGTACAACAATCTATTATACAATTTTTGTCCTGTAATAGAGTCCTGTTTCTTGGACATTCACAATATTACATGTTGGCATTGACATCCAGTTGGTTTAATAGTGTTTCTCAGTGAAATACGTTTTTTAGTTTAACCTGAAAGAAGTTTTTTAGTTTAACCTGAAACAGAGAACTTGTTTCACGGAATATAAACCAAAGATGATCCAGGTCAGGATAATGTAGCAACGTGTCTAAGTATCAAAATGTTGCTCAAGAACTGGTGCAGTTCAAGTTGTACTGTATCTTGTTCCTTTGGATCAATCTAGGATCAACACACCTTACAGGAAATAGGCTGTTGGAGAGGGACACACCTGCAGATTTCTCTGTACATACAGTATACCGGTTTCAGATTTCTCTGACAGATCTTATACCACCGTGAAGGAACAGGTCTATCTGGTCTGATCAAAGACCATACAGGCAATGGTAGAATGGTAGGCTAGAACATTCTCTAAAGCAGGGGTGTCAAACTCAAATACCCAGTGGGCCAAAATGTAAAACCTGAACAAAGTCGCGGGCCAACATTGAACAAATGAACCTTTTAATATGGACCCAAACAAGTTTTGCTTTAACATTGAATATGGAACAAGCATCGCTTATTACCATACAATATATAATTTAATAGTGGAGACATGCAAAATCGAATTTCAAATGAAAAAACACATCAATGGCATTCATTTATTAAATAAATAAAATTTAAATAAAAATCGTATGCCTCTTTTCTATTTCCAGCCTTCTGATTTAAATACCAAAATAAACTTTTTCCACTGGCTAATAATTTTACAAATAAAATGATAATAAATCAATCAACCATTCAAGCCCATGCCTTGTAGCAAGAAAAAGTGCACAAAGAAAACGTTAATTATTGCACACTGATCTAATCTGATGTGCCCAAGCCAGATACCTGGCATCTCTTCTTGGATGCTAGTTCATCAATGTCTGGGCTCAGGCTCTGAGCTGAAGAAATCCTCAGTATCGAGCGAAGGTGTTCATCAGTCAGACGTCTCCTGTGAGTTGTTTTGGTCATCTTCATCGAGGAGAAAAGTTGCTCGCATAGATAAGTGCTGCCGAACATGGAGAGCATCTGAGCAGCTTGGGTGCGGAGCTGAGGCATTGTGTCAGGGATGAACCGTGGAAACTGTGCATCGCCCACAGCATCATACTTTGACTTCAGCGTGTCGTTGCACTGGAGTTCAATCAGCTCCATTTGGATGTTGGTTGGTGCATTTTCCACATCAACTGCGAAGGGATTACTAAGCAGTTCAAACCTACATTTCTGGACATCGAAGTCGGCAAATCGCCGGCTAAACTCAGCGGCGAGAACACTGAGTTTTTCAGCAAACTGTGCGCATGGGAACACGGCGGTAGAGATCTGTGCTTTTATGGTTTGGCAGCAGGGAAAATGGCAAGGGTTTCCTTGCAGCATCTGATTCTCCCACAGGCACAGTTTAGTTTTAAAGGCCCTCACTGCAGCGTACATGTCTGTGATGATGCGCCCCCGCCCCTGAAGCTGCAGGTTCAGCGCATCGAGATGGCTCGAGATGTCACAGAGAAAGGCCAGCTCACACAGAAACTTTTGCTCCCGGAGCTCTGCTGTATCCTTCCCTTTGGTTTCCAGGAATTGACATATTTCCTCACGCAGCTCGAAACATCTGTTCAGTACTTTTCTTCTGCTTAGCCATCTCACCTCTGTGTGATACGGCACGTCTGCGTATTCCGAACCACACTCCTCTAGAAAAAAATTAAACTGGCGGTAATTCAGACCTTTGGCTCTTATAAAGTTAACTACCTGTGTTACTGTGGTCATAACATGTTCCATCTTTAGGGCTTTGGCACACAGTGATTCCTGATGTATGATGCAGTGGTAAACAGTTAGCTCACCTGCACAGTTCTCTTCCCGCATCTTCTCCCGAACCATGCCCACCAGTCCACTCTTTTTACCGCACATCGCTGGCGCACCATCTGTCGTTAATCCAACGAGTTTATCCCACGGCAGCTTTATTTCAGTTACACATTTGGAAACCTCCTCAAATATTTCCTTTCCTGTGGTTGTGCCATGCATTGATTTGAATCCCAATAGCTCCTCCGTAACACACAGATTTGAGTCCACTCCACGGATGAAGACTGACAGCTGAGCAGTATCAGATGCGTCGCAGCTCTCATCCACAGCGAGGGAGAACGCAACGAAATCTTTTCCCTTTTCCATCAGCTGGTCATACAGATTGGTGGCAAGATCACATGTGCGATCAGCTACTGTGTTCCTGCTCAGGCTCACGTTTGAAAATGCTTGCTTTTTCTCTGGGCATACGAGGTCACAAACTTTCATCATGCACTTTTTCACGAACTCTCCCTCATTAAAGGGCCGGGCTGATTTTGCGATCTCTGCTGCCACTATATAACTAGCCTTTACAGCAGCCTCACTTTGTGATGTGGCTTTTTTGAACATATTCTGTTGTGAAACCAAACTTCTTTTCATCTCCTCTACTTTCTGGCTCCTTTGAGTCATGTCCAGGTCCTTGTATTTGTCATGGTGTTTCGTTTCATAGTGTCGTCTAATGTTGTACTCCTTACTTACAGCCACGTTGACTCCACAAACAAGACAAACAGGTTTGTCTTTTACATATGTAAACAGATATTCTGCCTCCCACTTGTACAGAAAGCTCCTGTTTTCTGCCTTTCTTTTCGCCATTTTTGGGAAGGGATAGCGCGCTGACAGTTGTAGCGTCTATGTTGCTATGACTACTGTCACAGAGGAGAGGGCGTTTCTGGGTCCTGTCCTGATTGGCGTGCGAAAACAACAGCAGAGCATTATGGGATTCGTAGTATTAGCGGTGAATGCGCTGTATAATACCGGCGGGCCAGCTCTAGTAGTAATTTGGTATTGTCTCGCGGGCCAAATATAATTACCCCGCGGGCCAAATTTGGCCCGCGGGCCAGAGTTTGACACCCATGCTCTAAAGAGTCATTGTGTAGAAGCACAGAGTTTTCTAACCCAGAGGCACAGCAGTCCAAAACTTCTGGGAACGTCTCGCAAGCAGACTCGACAGACCAGAACGGGGTTTGGGGTTTGGAAAGTCAACTAAAGAAGTGAAACATTTGTCCTTAGTTGTTAATTTTGATTTCTAATGGCACAACCTAGATTCGAGACAATGTCTAAGGTAGCTGAACATGTTATAAGTCCAACCTCGTGAAAGTGACAAACTGACACGTTTTCATTTTCATCAAAAACAGCCGCACATGCACAGTACAGCCCAACATGACTGTTAGACCCGATGACGTGTTTCTGCGCATGAGTTTAGCTAGCTAAAATCACCATGACATCACCTACAAGCGTGACCAGGGATTTATATTGGATAAGCTGTTTCTGGGCATCTCCATACTAAACCTTCTTTGGTACAGTAGAAGTGTGGAATGGGTTGCGTTCACTATGACAGAACAGTGTGCAATGTTGAATATAACGGAAATGGTACTGTACTGAACGACCAGGTGAAAAACATTGTGATTACGGTGGCCCAGAGGGCAGTTACCATTTGGTATGTTGAGTTTTACGATTTCAGATAGTCACACCCATATTGATCAGGCCACACTCACCAAACAGGAGCAAACGTACCTCAAAGGCTGTTGAAGATCGGTGAACACCGTTTTGGGAAAATGAGCCTTTCAGGATAAACCGCCACGCAATGTAGCAAACGTTGAGTCAAACTGAACGCACCGCTGATTTTGTTTCCTAATGACACCATCGTCTGTTTCCATGCTTTTGATTGGTCGCTGCAGCTGTTGAGATGGCACAAGGAAGAGGAGGTATTCAGACAATTCTGTTCCCGTTAACATTGTGTCTGCAAGCATTCACTGGTCAATGTCAAGGTAAACATCCAAATGCATCACATGTGAGCACACACACACACACACACGTGCGCGCACACACACACACACACACACACACACACACACACACACACACACACACACACACACACACACACACACACACACACACACACACACACACACACACACACACACACACACACACACACACACACAAACACACACAGCTTGCCTATATAATCAACTCAAGCATCCCCCACTTCTTATCTGTTTCCACGGGCCGCAGATTAAAGGGACGCAAAATTTACTCTATATGTGGAACAACCCTTTTACATGTTTATGGGGTCAACAACACAGAAAGTTGTGTCTATTTTATCACTGTTTTCTATATGCAAAATGGGTATGATTGATATATTTGGTGAATTGTTAAATAAAAATAAATAAAGAGTGTAACTACCTCTTGTCTGTTATTAAGATTAAGATCACTTTATTGGTCAATTATCCACAATGTCCAACCAAAATGTTATTTCCTCTGTTAACCCAATCCCTCGGATAGACACGCATAAATACACATACAGGTTTTGGAGAGGTGTGGGGGTGCCTGCCACACTGGGTGCCCGGGGAGTTAATTGCCTTGCTCAAGGGCACAACAGCATCTAGGATTTAATTCCTGCAAACCTCCGGTTGCCAGCTCACTTCCCGCCAGATTTTACCCATCGGACCCTTGTCTCGAACTGGGAACCCAGCCTCTGGTTGCCGGCTCGCCTCTCTAACCGCCAGTCTACCTCCGTTTCTATACACACTTTCAAAAACTTAATGTGTCAGGGTATTGTTTTTAACTTGATATGACCTTAGCATGATATATGCTTCTACACCTGCATTGCTTGCTGTTTGGGGTTTTAGGCTGGGTTTCTGTACAGCACTTTGTGACATCAGCTGATGTAAGAAGGGCTTTATAAATAAATGTGATATATAAGCACTCTCAAAAACTGTGAGGCTAAGAATGCAGGAGGAGGAGAGAGATTATGGCCTAAACCGAGCCATACACCCGTACAAATGTATACAAATCTGTGCTCATATCAAGTATCAGATATCAGTGCCTTTGAAAGTACAGTCGTTTTCATTATTGCCAAGACCCTTTCATCCAAAGAGCACCCTTCCTAATACGCTCTAACATTGCTTTGCTACCACCCACGTTGCTGCCTTATAGACAGCACAACATAAGCAGAGGCTCAATAAAGTCCTATACTATACATCCTGTTGTTGGATACTATAACTATGCATAAAATGCTTTCACTGTGATGTTGCTACAGTATGGCACTGACAGACTCTCCATATACAGATTCTATCTGACACATTTTTCACTCGTTTTATAGTTGTTGGCATAAGGCTAAGGAGAGTACTTGATAATCATTTATCAGAATTTATCTCTGCCCTGGATTGGGTTTTTGCCTATAACACTCTCTGATTGGCTAGAACACACTAGTTACAGGGAAAACGAAACTTATATGCAGGGAAAACGAAACTCATAACGTATGGCACTGCACATTGCTTCAGCTCTCATAGTCACAAGAGGCACCAATTCACAAATCATTTAACTGCAGTAAAAGTGAGTATTCAACTTTATACCGTAGGAGTAATATTTTGCTAAACGTTCTACAACAATCTACTGTAAGAAATTGTAATAGATACTGGAAACTTGTAATAACAACTTCTCAACATAAGCTATCTTTTATACAAAATACACACACCCCCGTTTTCCCTTGGACATATGCTGGTCTCATTAGACACCAACCACAGACACACACAACTCCCCTCCCCCATGACAACCACAGACACACACAACTCAAGGTTGGAGCACAAGACAAAGAACTATCTCAAGAACCAATGGAACGTTGACACCAGGCCTGATCAGGACTACCCACGACCCAGATCGACCAATCAGAAGGCCAGACTACAAGATCAACCTACTTTGCTTGTTGCCTATATAATCTGTATGAACTGTTTAGAGCGGCCTCTTTTCCGACGATTCCATACGAATCAGACAGAAGGGGCCGTGCTGCACGCTTTGTCTGATATTTTTACACTTGAATAAAACTGCCTTATTATACAATTATACACCTCGTCCTATGTCTCAACTTGATCTCCTGTCTCTAGTAACTGTTTTACTAACAAAACTTGGTATGCAGAGGATGGTTCGTTAAAATCCTTTGAATTCGGTCCATAGAAAGTAGAGAGAGAGGAGACGGGTTGGAGAAAGATTCGAGAAGGAGGGGTGACTGAAAATCAGGAGAGATTCGGTGATTCAGCCTGCCTCAGACACTGATCAAAGAGCTCGACAAATAAGAGGTAAGCAGTACCTGTTAAATCGAAATCTGCATATTATATTATAGTCATTACCCAAATTAAGATCAGTGTTTCTGAAGGCGAGTATGGATTATTGTTAAATTTTATGTGAAAACTGTCCGTAACCGAAGGCATTGTGTAAAGATATCTGCGAAGTATAAAATCAAGTCGTATTAGTAATCTGGAACTAGTTGAATTGTTCTTCAACTAGGAGTATCGGGGATAAATCTAAGCTTGATGCTGTTCAAGTCGTATTAGTAATCTGGAACTAGTTGAATTGTTCTTCAACTAGGAGTATCGGGGATAAATCTAAGCTTGATCTGTTCAAGTCGTATTAGTAATCTGGAACTAGTTGAATTGTTCTTCAACTAGGAGTATCGGTGAGAAATCTAAGCTTGATGAAGTGTTGAAATGTAATGTAATCTGTTCAAGTCGTATTAGTAATCTGGGGCTAGTGGAAATGGCACCCCACTAGGAGCATCGGTGAGAAATCTAAGCTTGACATTTCGGGATTCAAGTCGCATTAGTAATCTGGGACTAGTCGAAATATTCTTCCACTAGGAGCATCGGTGAGAAATCTAAGCTTGAGCTAGGAGTAATGGTATTAAACCTGAAACTCTCCAAATTAATGTGAGTGATTGAACGTTCCACGAGACTGATTGCTACTAATTACTGATATGCTAAATTGACCGCCGAGTCAAAAAGCTTAGGTCGTTGTCCAGCCGCCGCGCTGAAAGTTGACCTGATTTTTCCCTCTCGTGCTGTTGGTAAATCCTTAAGGGTTAGAATTAATTTGATAATTATTCTAGAAGCGCTAGGATACACTAATATATTGTCCCAAAAGGACACGTTTGAAATACTTTGGGAAAGTATTTAATTAATTAGTTGAATATTGTAATAATAATATTTTTTGAGAAAAATGAGTCCTAGAATTAATTAAATAATTATTTTAGAAGCGCTAGAATATACTAGTATATTGTCCCAAAAGGATATTTCTGAAATGTTTTGGCAAAGTATTTAATTAATCGAAAAAGTTAAAATTAATCGAAAAAGTTAAAATTAATAATAACTTTTGAATAAAAGTTCCTAAAATTGCCATTCCAATTATTATAGAAGCGTTTGAATTCACTAATATATTGTTCCAAAAGAAAATTTCTGAAATGTTGTGGCAAAATATTTAATTAATCGAATAAGCGAATAACAATAATATATTTTGGAAAATAGTTCCTAAGGATATTATTTCAATTATTTTGGGAGCGCTTGAATATACTAATATATTGTTCCAAAAGGATATAGCTGAAATATTGTTGGAAAACGGAAAAATAATTTACTGAAGATACGGAAATTACATCGCTGGTTTCGAGCAAGTGACGGGCTAAGTACACCAAAATAGTATAGACCCAGACATAACTTAACGACAAAAATGGCCACGACCACCGTCCCCAAACACAAATTCAATGAATACTTAGATCAGAGAATGAAGGACAGAGCAGGGGGAAAAATACAATATAAAACCATAAAAAAGTATGGGAAGAAGTGAGGCTAAAATGGACGCAGGCAGGTTACCTTAGTGGGGCGGCCCCATCAAAAGGGCAACTCCTCACTATGGAGAAAGAATTAGAGGAAGCAGTGAAGGAAGGGATAGAAAGTGAAGTTGAAAAGAATAAGAGTCACTTATTTAAGAAGGAAGGAACAAAGCATAGAGAAAGAGCAGAGGCTGAGCTGAAAGTAGGATCGTGGGCAATTGAGGAAATCAGAAGAGCACTCCCTTACAGAAAACCTGACATGATGGGGGTGGTCACTGGAGCCCTAACTGACACCAAAGAGGGCATGTCCAACAATAATGACGCCCCACCTACCACCACAGCAGCCCCATCGGCCCCAACCCATCTCAGGGGCACTGTGGGGTTAATGGCACTTCCCCAGGCTCAGTTCAACTCCCATGTGCATCACCACATCACCCAATACAACAAGGATAAGGGAGGGGCGGAAACACAAGTCCAGTCCCTACAGGTACAACTTTTGAAACTGCAACTGAAAGAGGCTCAGAAGGGGGAGAAACCCAAGAAACAGATGGTGGCTGAAGACCAACAAGAAATCTCACAAATTATTGAAAAAACTGTTTCCCGAATGATACAGCAACAACAACTACCCATCTTCACCCAGCAGGGACCACCTATACACCCACCCCAGGAGCAGCCATTCCAACTGCCGTATGCCTACTCGCTTCAGCCATACCCTTCGTCGGAACCACCACTACAACCCTACTACCCACTACCACAATCAAACTATTCACCCACATGGGGACAGCCCCAGAGGTACTCTGGATCTTATGGAAGCTGTCATAATTGTAAACAAGCTGGGCACATGGTGCGACAGTGTCCGCACCCAATAACCCCGGCCCAAAGCCAGTTTCTGGCCAATAGGGGACGAGGATACGCCCCTAGACCAAGAGGGGGAGTCAGGCCAATGATGTATCAACCACGTGCGGCCCTTCAATCCCGCATACAACCACCCGAATCTAGACCCAAATCAGCAATCACCTCCCCCTTTCCAGGGCATGTCTGACGAATATGCCCCATGGCCCTGAAGCTGGCCACCACTAACCTACACTCATCATTGACCTGGACTACTGAAGCATCAAAGGCTTTTGCACTCTTGAAAACAGATCTCTAAGTGGCAGCAGCCTTAACAGCACCTGACTAAAAAAAAAACTAGTTCCATCTGGATGTTTCTGAAAGGGAAGGATTTACATCATCCATCCTTTTCCAGAACTAAGAGGAGGAGAGTAGAGTGTTGATGTATCACTCCTCCAAACTGGACCACATTGAACTAAGACAAACCACATGCTCCAGGTATGTGGCTGCAGTGGCAAAAGCTATTGGAAAAAACAGCTCATCTGGTAATGTGCCATCCATTGGAAATCCACACCCACCATGGAGTTGCAGCATATCTGATGTGCAAAGAATTCACGTTCAGCACTGTTTAAAAAAATAAATAATAATAATAATAATAATCAAAAAATCAAAAATAACCTTTTGGTAATGGTAGACAGGTTTTCCAAATGGGTCGAGGCAATACCAACAGCACGTGAGGATGCCAGGTCAGTCATTAAGTGGCTGCAGACTGAACTCATACCAAGGTATGGAGTTCCAAGGCAAATCCGATCCGACAAACGGGTCCCATTTCAGTAACCAACACCTGAGACAGGTGGAGGAAAGATTGGGTATTGTGCACAAGTTTGGGTTAGTGTACAGGCCACAATCTCAAAAGTCTCGTGGAACGCGCCAATCAAATGTATGTGCAGGTTTGAAGTTGATTTGGGTTGAAGCCCTGCCCCTGGCATTGATGGCCATGAGAGCCTCGCCAGGTGCAGGCACCCATCTCTCTCCTCATGAGATAATGACTGGTAGAGTCATGCTTGGTCCACCAAGGGAGGGAGGTCATATGCCCGCCCTTGATGTACAACAAATTGTAATGTCTGATAATTGACGGAACTTTCTGCAGCTCTCTCCACACAGATTAACGGGAGCTGACGGGAGATCCGCCACCACTGAAGGTAAAAAAAAAATTAAAAAAAAATTGGTGACTGGGTGGGGTTAAAGTCCACAAGAGAAAGTGGCTAGAACCCAGGTGGACTGGACCGTACGAAGTGAGGGAGGTTACTTCACACTCAGTCCAGGTCAAAGGTAAATCAGGCGCACCTTGGCACCACCTCACACATTGCACTCCAGCCCCAATCCCTTCTAGAACACTGACAGAAGTCAGAGCTGATTTAAACAGCTTAAATTCGATTCCAAATGAAGACATTCCTGACTCAGGTGATGCGGCATCAAACTCCGCCTCCCCTGAAAAAGGAACCTCGCCCAGTTAGAGGGACATTTCTCCCTCTCTGGGCAAGGCTAGGGATATCTGGCCCCTTATTTGTGATATTCCTACTGATATTTGGGGTGTCCCTGGGCACTTTCACATGGTTAATAGAATAACTATAACCGGATCCCCATGGATGTATGTCACGGACACTCTAGTCTAACTAGGTAATAACAGATCAAAAAAATCAAAAAAATCAAAAATTATAAAACAACAGTTAAAATAAGAAACTAATATGGCTCAAATTGAGAAGGTTGAATAAGAGCGGGTGGAGAGCTGTGCAGAGAATGGACAGAAGATGGCAGTATTGCAGCACTCAACGGTCTCCCAGCCGACGGGGAGCCTGGTTGAATGCTGGTGACATAATTTTGTTTTTTGGAGTAAACATTAAGGTTAAGGGTTTCCGTGTTCCCAGAGATAAGATATCTTAAAGGAGTACACTTATATATATATTAGGAGGATCATTTTCTGAGTTTTATTTAGACAAGGGATTTTTTAAGATAAAGGGTTCTTTTAGTATGTCTAGATATAGTATGGAACACGAATGTAAGGAGGTGATGTAACCTTTTGACCTATCTTCATTGCATTTTCATGTGGTTTGATCACCCACGGGGAAATGTAGTGAGGATAATGAAATTGTGGTCATTTGGAATACTAATTTTGAGGTAAATTGATTATAATAGAGTTTATAACTCTTGACCATAATTGCAATTAACCTCAGAGGAGTCAGGTTTCTGTTTTTAAACATTGGCTATGACGGTTTTGAATGGGCTGTTATTCCTTTTGCTAATCTTACCTAAGTCATTATTAAGAGTAGGTAAGGTTGATACCTGGCCAGAGCCAGGTATCAAACGGGAGAGGGGTACATTGTGGTCTAGGATAGGATTGGGGCCTATTGGATAATAAACGAATTAAAAATTACAAATTACTAGCTAACAAATGGGTATAGAAGTTAAATATATAATCAGATAGAACAAATGAGAAACTGTTTGTTAGCCAAACCTGTATGTCCAGGATTCTATGCGTTGCAGGTGAATTAAAGGAGAAGGTGAATCACTCGACCTGGGGGCATATCGCACTTGGAGGGTGAGACACACTGACACTGCCGAATGATCACAGAGTTAAGGAGAAGAACCGTTGCTAATAGAGTTCGGGGATCAACTCCTTAATGAAGAATCCCTGACCCCGACCTCTCAACACTGTGTACGTTCATAGAAGTGAAAGTGTTGTTTGATCTCTGGCTGATGATGTGTTCTCTGGGAGAGGGTGGGGTTTTACAGGACTGCTTGTAGTCCTGAGCTGTCTGATTAGGATACGATGGGGATGTTACCATCACAGTGCTGCCAGAACCACCACCAGTTCCAACGGACCAGGGTTCAGCCGGCCTCCTCCACCACTTCAAGACCAAGTCCCACACCACCACCTAAGCTCTCCAATCCGGTACAGGTAATAAATATAAAAGACATCTCAGATAGTGAACAATTGGGGACTGAAACTGGTTATGAGGAAAGGGAGAATATGTGGTTGGCCTACAAAACACTTAATAGAAAGGACTGTGTCGTATGTGGACATGCCAGACCTATTCTGGCTGCTCACCCATTTGCCCTAAGTAATGGGGAAGGTTGGATGTGTATATCGGAAAGTTTAAGCCAAATTCAACCCTGTGTAAAACTCTGAGTTTTGTGTTCCCAGAAGTCCCTCCCCAGAAGGTACCGTGGGGAGTTAAGGCATATGGGGGATATTACAGCTGTATCACTGGTACAGGTAGGGGTATAGACTATGGGAGGCTCCCTACTACTACCTGCATCACTAATGCCACTATTAACTAGAGGTGTTGCTGATGTATGGTGGATGTGTGGACCTGCCAGGCGGTTGACCCCATTTTGAAAGGAAATTGTCGTTGCACATGTGTTTTGGCCAGTCTGATACCACCATTGCCTATTATTGAGGTTATAGCTAACCAACTTCTGGGAGCTGCACATGACACAGAGACTCGGTACCAACTCAGGAGACGGCAGAACCGTGACGCTCCTTGGTCCGAGGGTACAGATAACATGCACACCAACCTGTTGGGGTCCCAATAGGGGTCCCCCACGAATACCAGACATCAAACAGGAATGATGGCCTGTGGCATTTATTGCCCATTTTTGGCCCAGCTATTGTTGATGCTAAGCAGAATGCCTGGATCAATTATATCTACTATAATCAACAATGATTTGTTAACTACACCCACACAGTACTTACGGGGATGGCTGAACGATTGGATGCTACCTCTCAAACCAGTAGACAAAATAGACTAGAACTGGACATGATTCTGGCCAACCAGGGAGGTGTATGTAAAATGATTGGAGAACAGTGTTGCACGTTTGTTCCTAACAATACTAGTCCGGATGGGAGCATTTCAAAAGCTCTGAGTGGGTTGGCAAGGTTATCAGTGGAGATGAAGGGTCTTGCAGGTGTGGAGGAGAGTGGACTGTTCCCCTGGCTGGGTGGTTGGTTTGGTAAGTACACTACAATGATGGTTACTGGATTTCTGTCTCTAGTTGTTGTTGTTTTTCTTATGCTCATGTGCTGTGCTGCCTGTATCATACCTTGTTTGAAGAAGTCTGTTACAGATGTGGCAAGGACCTCTAGTATGATGCCGTTGCTTGATGCTACAGTTGGAGAGGCTGTTACGGAATCAAGCTTTCGCAGGAGAGTGGGCCTGACAGAGGAGGACCCTTGGTTTGCTGTAGTAGAGGTTGTCGAATGAATAAAAAATGATGTTTGTCCTCCCTGTTGTGAAGGTTTGAAGTTCCCGGGTGGCGACGAGCCCACCTGGTACAGGTTGTATAGAGGGATGGACCTGAGGGTTTAACATTTTCTCGTTTTTTGGTTAATAATGTGTGATTTTGGACTCAACAAGGCTTTGAGGCGGTCCATGGACAATTGGCAGCTACAACCCTGATGGCATTTCAAAATAGAATCGCGGTTGATATGCTATTGACAGAACGGGGGGGGGTCTGTGCTATGTTTGGTGAACAGTGTTGTACTTTCATTCCCAACAACACAGCTACGGATGGGAGTCTGACTGTAGCATTGGAGGGACTTCGTACCCTTAATGGTAAGATGAAACAGCATTCTGGAGTGGACACTTCTATGTGGGACTCATGGATGGATGTTTTTGGTAAATATAAGACGCTGGTTTCCTCTATCCTAGTATCTATTTCCGTTTTTGCAGGCATTCTTGTACTTTGTGGATGCTGTTGCATTCCATGTGCGCGCACGCTTGCTAGCCGTGTTATCACTGCCGCCATAGACCCTAATCAGGAAAGGGCCCAAATGTTCCCATTGCTTGATGATGGGGAAGCTGGACCTGTCTATCTATTTGAGGACTAAGAAACTTTTATGTCACGTCTCTTGTGAGACGTGAAGAGGGGGAATCAAAAATTTGTCTTCTGACAAATTTTATCCCATAGCTTTGTCTTTTTTACTTTTATGTCACGTCTCTTGTGAGACGTGAAGAGGGGGAATCAAAAATTTGTCTTCTGACAAATTTTAACTAGTTTATTCACGTCTATAAGACGTGAAGAGGGGGATTTGTAAGAAATTGTAATAGATACTGGAAACTTGTAATAACAACTTCTCAACATAAGCTATCTTTTATACAAAATACACACACCCCCGTTTTCCCTTGGACATATGCTGGTCTCATTAGACACCAACCACAGACACACACAACTCCCCTCCCCCATGACAACCACAGACACACACAACTCAAGGTTGGAGCACAAGACAAAGAACTATCTCAAGAACCAATGGAACGTTGACACCAGGCCTGATCAGGACTACCCACGACCCAGATCGACCAATCAGAAGGCCAGACTACAAGATCAACCTACTTTGCTTGTTGCCTATATAATCTGTATGAACTGTTTAGAGCGGCCTCTTTTCCGACGATTCCATACGAATCAGACAGAAGGGGCCGTGCTGCACGCTTTGTCTGATATTTTTACACTTGAATAAAACTGCCTTATTATACAATTATACACCTCGTCCTATGTCTCAACTTGATCTCCTGTCTCTAGTAACTGTTTTACTAACACTACTCTACTGTACTTAGTTTAATTTCGTTTTACAGGGACAGTGCACATGAATCAATATTACTGTAAATGTGCCAGTTTTAGCAAGCCGGCTAGTTTTCAACTGCAATCGCTCTACAATAGTTGAATAACTGTATAGCAACTGGTTTATTGACGCCTTTATGCCAGGTCTTTATGCATGGTTGATCACCACAGTAAATTTGTTTTGACTTTCTGTCACGTTCCTGACCTGTTTTCTGTTATTTTGTATGTGTTAGTCGGTCAGGGCGTGAGTTTGGGTGGGCAGTCTATGTTATGTGTTTCGTGTTGGTTAATGGGTGACCTGATATGGTTCTCAATTAGAGGCAGGTGGTTTTCATTTCCTCTGATTGAGAGCCATATTAAGGTAGGTGTTTTCACATTGTTGGTTGTGGGTGGTTGTTTCCTGTGTCTGTGTTTGTCGCGCCACACGGGACTGTCTCGGTTTGTTTGTACGTTCGTTCTTTTGTGTAGTCATTTTCCTGTTCGTGAGTTCTTCGTTGTATGTAAGTTCGCATGTCCAGGTCTGTCTACGTCGTTTGTTATTTTGTTAGTTATTCAAGTATAGTTCGTTTTCGTCTTGTCTAATAAATCATTATGTCATATAACCACGCTGCATTTTGGTCGAATCCCTACTCCTCCTTTTCGGTTGAAGAGGAGGAGGAATTCCGTTACAGAACCACCCACCAACAAAAGATCAAGCAGCGGTGTAACGGGAGAGAGAGACAGCGCACGAAGCAGGATTTCTGGTCTTGGGAGGAAATCATGGAAGGAAAAGGACCATGGGCTAAAGTTGGAGTGAATCGCCGCCCATGGGAACAGCTGGAGGCAGCTCGGAGAGCGGTGGAAACCGGAGAGAGGAACCGGCGTTATGAGGGGACGCGTCTAGCACGGAAGCCCGAAAAGCCCGTGAGTACTACCCAAAAAATTTATTGGGGGGGGGGCTAAGAGGTAGTGGGCCAAGGGCAGGTAGGAGACCTGCGCCCACTTCCCAGGCTAACCGTGGAGAGCGGGAGTACGGGCAGACACCGTGTTACGCAGTAGAGCGCACGGTGTCTCCTGTACGTGTACATAGCCCGGTGCGGGTTATTCCACCTCCCCGCACTGGTAGGGCTAGATTGAGCGTTGAGCCGGATGTCATGAAGCCGGCCCTACATATCTGGCCACCAGTACGTCTCCTCGGGCCGGCTTACATGGCACCAGCCTTACGTATGGTGTCCCCGGTTCGCCTACATAGCCCGGTGCGGGTTATTCCACCTCCCCGCACTGGTCGGGCGACGGGGAGCATTCAACCAGGTAAGGTTGGGCAGGCTCAATGCTCAAGGGAGCCAGTACGCCTGCACGGTCCGGTATTTCCGGCGCCACCTCCCCGCCCCAGCCCAGTACCACCAGTGCCTACTCCACGCACCAGGCTTCCAGTGCGTTTCCAGAGCCCTGTTCCTCCTCCACGCACTCTCCCTATGGTGCGTGTCTCCAGCCCAGTGCCTCCAGTTCCGGCACCACGCACTAAGCCACCTGTGCGTCTCCAGAGCCCTGTACGCACTGTTTCTTCTCCCCGCACTCGCCCTGAGGTGCGTGCCCTTAGCCCGGTACCACCAGTGCCGGTACCACGCACCAGGCCTATAGTGCGCTTCGAGAGGTCAGTGTGCCCTGTCCCTGCTCCCCGCACTAGCCTGAAGGTGCGTGTCCTTAGCCCGGTGCCTCCAGTTCCGGCACCACGCACCAGGCCTACAGTGCGCCTCATCCGGTCTGAGCCATCCGTCTCCCCAGCGCCATCTGAGCCATCCGTCTCCCCAGCGCCATCTGAGCCATCCGTCTCCCCAGCGCCATCTGAGCCATCCGTCTCCCCAGCGCCATCTGAGCCATCCGTCTCCTCAGCGCCATCTGAGCCATCCGTCTCCCCAGCGCCATCTGAGCCATCCGTCTGCCCAGTGCCGTTAGAGCCGCCCGTCTGTCCCGAGCCGTCAGAGCCGTTAGTCAGTCAGGAGCCGCTAGAGCCATTCGTCAGTCAGGATCTGCCAGAGCCGCCAACCAGACAGGATCTGCCAGAGCCGCCAACCAGACAGGATCTGCCAGAGCCGCCAACCAGACAGGATCTGCCAGAGCCGCCAACCAGACAGGATCTGCCAGAGCCGCCAACCAGACAGGATCTGCCAGAGCCGCCAACCAGACAGGATCTGCCAGAGCCGCCAACCAGCCAGGATCTGCCAGAGCCGTCAGCCAGCCATGAGCAGCCAGATCCGTCAGCCAGCCATGAGCAGCCAGATCCGTCAGCCAGCCATGAGCAGCCAGATCCGTCAGCCAGCCATGAGCAGCCAGATCCGTCAGCCAGCCAGGATCCGCCAGAGCCGTCCAGCCAGGATCCGCCAGAGCCAGCCATCCAGAACTGCCCCTCAGTCCAGTGCTGTCTCTCTGTCCGGAGCTGCCCTTCAGTCCGGAGTTGCCCCTCTATCCTGAGCTACCTCTCTATCCTGACCTACCTCTCTATCCTGACCTACCTCTCTGTCCTGAGCTACCTTATCCCGGTGCTGCCCCTTATCTCGACGGTACCCTTTAAATTAAGTGGGTGGAATAGGAGGGTGGTCATTCAGAGGGGAATACGGAAGCTGGGATTAACTATGGTGGGGTGGGGACCTCGCCCAGAGCCTGAGCCACCACCGTGGTCAGATGCCCACCCAGACCCTCCCCTAGACTTTTGGTGGTGCGTCCGGAGTACGCACCTTGAGGGGGGGGGGGTTATGTCACGTTCCTGACCTGTTTTCTGTTATTTTGTATGTGTTAGTCGGTCAGGGCGTGAGTTTGGGTGGGCAGTCTATGTTATGTGTTTCGTGTTGGTTAATGGGTGACCTGATATGGTTCTCAATTAGAGGCAGGTGGTTTTCATTTCCTCTGATTGAGAGCCATATTAAGGTAGGTGTTTTCACATTGTTGGTTGTGGGTGGTTGTTTCCTGTGTCTGTGTTTGTCGCGCCACACGGGACTGTCTCGGTTTGTTTGTACGTTCGTTCTTTTGTGTAGTCATTTTCCTGTTCGTGAGTTCTTCGTTGTATGTAAGTTTGCATGTCCAGGTCTGTCTACGTCGTTTGTTATTTTGTTAGTTATTCAAGTATAGTTCGTTTTCGTCTTGTCTAATAAATCATTATGTCATATAACCACGCTGCATTTTGGTCGAATCCCTACTCCTCCTTTTCGGTTGAAGAGGAGGAGGAATTCCGTTACACTTTCGATATTCAGAGGTTGACTCATCAATAGCTCTCCGACGGAGGGTTCTAGGATGATGAGATTGATATCTAGAATTAGATTATTTAAAATGATTATGATTATTATTTTAGACTGATAGTCGAACTCTTCCCTTAACAAAGCCGGAAAGTAGTCAACATGCTTTTTTCTGGCACTCAGGTGGTTTAGGGACCTTCATTAAAGTGCAATAAAGGTGATTGCAATTCCCATTCAGGAGGGTTCACCAAATATGAAGATGACACACACTGCATAGGGCCTCCAGTCGCTGAAGGGCCCAATATTTGTATTAGTTACCACTAACCACTAAGGGTGCTACATATCTAGATGAAATGGAGATGTTAAACCAGATCATGTGAAGGCACTGACCTCGTCATCCATGCTACATTTGTTAGAATTCCAGTTCACCACTTCCCTGATGTTACAGGCATACTTATTGTGATAGGTCTAACTTTCAATACCTTCCTATCCATATGAGCTACAGATCTACATACAAGCGTGGTAGGTTCTTTAACATCTCTCATCAAATGTACACCGTACATTTTTTCTAAATAGCCCACCTTTGATTTTCTACAAATGTATCTTCTATTACAGCTGTGGGTATTAATTCACATACAGATCACATTTTCAATAGCTTCCAGTCCAGATGGAATACACATCTAAAACCCCTTGATGTTAGGTCACTGATCTCCCTCCTCCAAAGCAAGGTTATAATAGTGAACTGAAACTAAAACAAAAACTAATAATGAAAAAACAATTTAGTACACTGAAATAAAATAATTAACAAACCTGTATGAAAAACTAAAACTATACTGAAACTATCTTTCACTCCAAAACGGACTAAAATCAAATAAAAACCATCATGAATTATGTTGTTTTATTTAATTTTTTCAAGAAAATGCTGCCAAATTCCATAAAATTATGTTGGAGGCGGCTTTAATGTATCATTAAATTCTCTGGCAACAGCTCTGGTGGACATTCTTGCAGTCAGCATGCTAATTCCATGCTCCCTCAACTTGAGACATCTGTGGCATTGTGTTCTGTGACAAAAGTGCACATTTTAGAGTGGCCTTTTATTGTCCCCAGCACTCAAGAAGAAGCACATTAAGGTCCTGGAGTGGCCTAGCCAGTCTCCAGACCTTAATCCCATTGAAAATCTGTGGAGGGAGCTGAAGGTTCGAGTTGCCAAACGTCAGCCTCGAAACCTTAATGACTTGGAGAAGATCTGCAAAGAGGAGTGGGACAAAATCCCTCCTGAGACATGTGCAAACCTGGTGGCCAACTATAAGAAACGTCTGACCTCTGTGATTGCCAAGAAGGGTTTTGCCACCAAGTTCTAAGTCATGTTTTGACGAGTGGTCAAATACTTATTTCCCTCATTAAAATGCAAATCAATTTATAAAATTTTTGACATGCGTTTTTCTGGATATTTTGTTGTTATTCTGTCTCTCACTGTTCAAATAAACCTACCATTAAAATTATAGACTGATCATTTCTTTGTCAGTGGGCAAACGTACAAAATCAGCAGGGGATCAAATACTTTTTTCCCTCACTGTACATGATCAGCTAATGATGTATGATGTAGCTTTGCTAGGTCTTTGCTTGCTGCACTTGACCATATTACCGGACAGTAATCAAGAGGGAACAAGACCAAAGCCTGAACAACTAGTACAGTTGATGTTTATAACAGATATACCCCTCCGCATCCTCATAACAACTTTGTCAATATGACTTGACCATGATAATTGACCATCCAATGTTATACCTAGGAGTTTAGCTTCCTCAACTTGCTCAATGTTCACAACCTTTATGCACAACTCCAGTTGAGATTCAGGTCTTAGAGAATGTTCTGAACCAAATACAATGCTTTTAGGTTTAGATGTATTAAAGACTAGTTCATTATTAATCACCCATTCTGATACTGACTGTAACTACTTATTTAGAATGTCAGTGAGCTCACTGGCTTTGGGTGCTGACATGTAGAATGAGGAATCATCGGCATACATAGTCATTCCAGCTTGGTGTAAGACCAGTGGCACATCATTTGTAGAATAGAGAAGAGCAACGGCCCAACGCACTACATTTCTCATGTCAGAGAAGCTTCCATTGAAGAACACTCTCTGGGCTCTATTGAATAAATAACTCTCCAACCATGTGATGGCAGGTGATGTGAAGCAGAGTAAGCCTATTGTTTAGATCGTTATATCAATCAGCTGAGAAGAAATTATAATTGGTTTAACCATCTGTGAACGCGGCCATACATTATCCAATTATCCCATACATTATCCAATGGACTGGTTTTGTTGGTAATGACCAGGGTTGCAAAATTCCAGTAATTTTCCCCAAATTCCCTGGTTTTCCAGAAATCCTGGTTGTAGGATAATGGGATTTCCCTTTTTTTCCTTCCTGAACCCAGGAATCTTACCACCGGGATTTCTGTAAAACCTGGGTGTTTGGGACAATTTACCAGAACTTTGCAACCTTACTAATGACATAATTGTCTGTTTCTCAATGATTCTATTGCTGGTAACACTGTGTCTGCAAATCTTCACTGGTCAATGCACCTTACTAATGACCAACCTTACTGCAACCTTACTAATTGCAACCTTACTAATGACATAATTGTCTGTTTCTGTGATTTTGGTTTGAGATGGCACAAGGAAGAGGAAGGACTCCAATGATTCTATTGCTGGTAACACTGTGTCTGCAAATCTTCACTGGTCAATGTCAAGGTACGCATCCACATGCTCACATGCATACAGAACACATGTTCTTCTCTATCTTATCTAGAAGCTTGCTTTTATGATCAATTCAAGCATCCCCCACTTTTCGTCTGTTTCCACAGATTCAGGGCTGCCCTCTGATCTGAAGATTGTTCTGGTGGGTAAGACTGGAGTGGGGAAGAGTGCAACAGGAAACACTATCCTGGGGAGAGAGGTGTTTAAAGTGGAGGCCAACGCTGATTCTGTCACTGCAAAGTGTGAGAAAGGGAGTGAAGAGGTGGATGGGATGAAGATCGATGTGATTGACACGCCAGGACTCTTTGACACAACAATGAGTGTAGATCAAATGAAAAGTGAACTAGAAAGATGCATCTACATGTCAGTTCCAGGACCCCATGTGTTCCTGCTGGTGATCAGGCTGGGGAGGTTCACAGAGGAGGAAAGGAACGCTGTGAAGTGGATCCAGGAGAACTTTGGGGAAGATGCCTCAATGTACACCATGGTGCTGTTCACTGGTGAAGATCAGATAGGAAGCAAATCAGTTTCTGAGTTTCTGAAAGAGAGCAAGGAGCTGCGGAAACTTGTTACAAGCTGTGGGAACAGATATCACTCAATCAGCAACGTCAAGAGAAAGAACTACACTCAGGTCAGAGAGCTACTGAGGAAGATAGAGCAGATAGTGGAGGGTAATGGAGGAAAGCACTACACCTTTGAGGTTTATGAGACGGCACAGGAAAAGATCAGAGAAGAGGTGTTGAAATACTGTCAAGGGGCAGCACTTGGTGGGGCAGCTGTAACGTTAGCAGGGGCATTTTATTCACCAATATTGATGGCAGCAAGTCTAGTTGGAGGCCTCAGCCAGGGGTATGAATGTACTAAGGAGACATTTGGCTTAGAAGGTTTGTGGCAAGGACTTCTACCTGGAGGCACTAGGGGAGTGTTTTATTATCCTGGTCCTGGGGACACAAAGGGGTGCACATTCTCGCCCTAGCACTACCCAGCTGATTCAAATGATCAACTCATCATCAAGCTTTGATGATTTGAATCAGGTGTGTAAAGCAAAAACAATACTGTACACCAAAAATGTGCACCCCTTTGTGTCCCCAGGACCAGGATTAAGAAACACTGCACTAAGGAGATCCTTGACCTTTAAAATGCCAGGGGTGCATTCAGTTGGTTAAACGTTTTGCTATATTTTGCGACAGTATACTGAACTACATGTTTTCTTACAACTGAGATGCATTTGCTCCTATTTTATTAGTATGACGGGGGATGGACCAGAGGCAACTGAGGGCGAGGCCAGACTGTCTGTGGACACCAAATTAGAACGGATTAACTTTAGTCCATGTGCATGTAGAGTGTGCGATGTATAATATACCCTATTTTCTAATTGGCTAAACGGATGGTTACGTAACAGTCGGCACGTCAAAAGTTCAACTCATCGAAACTTTTTGTTCGTGGAAATGGATGGAAATTTTATGGATATCGATGCGTCATCTCCCCTTACCGTCAACGTACGATTACCACTGAGAAAGCGCTGGAGTCACGGATACGATAAAATCAACGTGCCGGTCTGGCCTCGCCCTTATTTCCTGACTGGCTTACACAAAAGCTCTGCTAAAGCGGTGTGCACTATACATAATCACCCAATCAACAACAGGAGTTACAATGCTCAATGTTCAGTTTACTTAAACGCTCACTACACTTTCTGAACAAAGCAGGTGTAGGCCAAATGTATATTATTGGGTGTGTATTTATTTAGTGGGGATATATAGTATGTACAGTATGTATTTAGCGGTATTAAAAGTATTTCATGGCGGTGTATGTTTTTACAGGGATGTGTGTATTAAGGGTGTATGTATTTAGTAAGTGTGTGTTAATGGGGATATACAATTCAAAATCACAGGGAGTTCTGTAACTTTACAATTTGAAATGGAACAGCATAGTCAAGGGAATGAAACCCAAATTAAGTTTAAGCCTGAAGCTGTATGTTTAGTTTGGTAGGTAGTATAATGTTTTGGGTCGTTACACGAATAGAGTACATTTTGGTTAGTATATTACAAAAAACATTCTGTCATAAGGAGCACATGCTCAACTCTATAAAAAAACATGTTTTCCCATCTCAAGCGATATAAAAGGAGTATAGTAAGTTCAAATAACGTGTCATTAAAGTAACACGGTTGAATTGAGATTTTCACCTTAAAACATTTCTAGCCTATCTATCTATGGGTAACAGGGTTGTCGTGTTCTGCTCAACGGGCTCACTTTTTCACCACAAAACATCAGAAAGCAGCTCACCTGCTATTACACTATAATTTGACTATTATATGTTCAATGTTTCTTTTGAAACAAATATTTTAAAAGGAATAATGTATAACCATATTAAAGCGAGAGTTCAGTTCACGTAAAATGAGGGACAGACGTAAATGAATCACTAAATCACATGAAATTAATTATAATCTTCAGAAATTACTTTGTCAAAGCAAGAACATAACTAGGGCTTTACAATGATGGTAAAAATGTGGAGAAATGTTGGGGTTAAGTGGGTTAAATATTCTTAGAAGTTGGAAAAACATGTCTGGGGACATGTCAAAAGGCACATTTCTGGCACTTTAGCAAGTCTTTATTCATATATAAAAAATCTTATTTATTGAATTTTCCAAGAGGTCTATAACACAAAAAGGTGCATCTATTTTATCACTGTTTTCTATATGCAAAATGGGTCTGATTAATATATTTGGTGAATTGTTAAATAAAAATAAATAAA
Source organism: Salvelinus namaycush (assembly GCF_016432855.1). Lineage (NCBI taxonomy): Eukaryota > Metazoa > Chordata > Actinopteri > Salmoniformes > Salmonidae > Salvelinus > Salvelinus namaycush. The sequence continues at coordinate 44,553,027 of NC_052326.1, forward strand.
GAGTGTAACTACCTCTTGTCTGTTATTAAGATTAAGATCACTTTATTGGTCAATTATCCACAATGTCCAACCAAAATGTTATTTCCTCTGTTAACCCAATCCCTCGGATAGACACACATAAATACACATACAGGTTTTGGAGAGGTGTGGGGGTGCCTGCCACACTGGGTGCCCGGGGAGTTAAGTGCCTTGCTCAAGGGCACAACAGCATCTAGGATTTGATTCCTGCAAACCTCCGGTTGCCAGCTCACTTCCCGCCAGATTTTACCCATCGGACCCTTGTCTCGAACTGGCAACCCAGCCTCTGGTTGCCGGCTCAAACCGCCAGGCTACCTCCGTTTCTATAAACACTTTCAAAAACTTCATGTGTCAGGGTATTGTTTTTAACTTGATATGACTTTAGCATGATATATGCTTCTACACCTGCATTGCTTGCTGTTTGGGGTTTTAGGCTGGGTTTCTGTACAGCACTTTGTGACATCAGCTGATGTAAGAAGGACTTTATAAATAAATGTGATATATAAGCACTCTCAAAAACTGTGAGGCTAAGAATGCAGGAGGAGGAGAGAGATTATGGCCTAAACCGAGCCATACACCCGTACAAATGTATACAAATCTGTGCTCATATCAAGTATCCTTGGAAAGTACAGTCGTTTTCATCATTGCCAAGACCCTTTCATCCAAAGAGCACCCTTCCTAATACTCTCTAACATTGCTTTGCTACCACCCACGTTGCTGCCTTATAGACAGCACAACATAAGCAGAGGCTCAATAAAGTCCTATACTATACAACCTGTTGTTGGATACTATAACTATGCATAAAATGCTTTCACTGTGATGTTGCTACAGTATGGCACTGACAGACTCTCCATATACAGATTCTATCTGACACATTTTTTCACTCGTTTTATAGTTGTTGGCATAAGGCTAAGGAGAGTACTTGATAATCATTTATCAGAATTTATCTCTGCCCTGGATTGGGTTTTTGCCTATAACACTTTCTGATTGGCTAGAACACACTAGTTACAGGGAAAACGAAACTTATATGCAGGGAAAACGAAACTCATAACGTATGGCACTGCACATTGCTTCAGCTCTCATAGTCACAAGAGGCACCAATTCACAAATCATTTAACTGCAGTAAAAGTGAGTATTCAACCTTATACCGTAGGAGTAATATTTTGCTAAACGTTCTACAACAATCTACTCTACTTTGTTCAATGTTGTTTTACAGGGACAGTGCACATGAATCAATATTACTGTAAATGTAACGGCTTTCGTCCTCTTTGTCTGAGGAGGAGTAGGACATATCGGACCAATATGCAGCGTGGTACGTATCCATAATATCTTTTAATGAGAATGAATACAAAAAGAACAAGAGAATCAAAATGAAAACCGAAACAGTCCCGAATGGTGCAAACACTGAAACGGAAAAACAACTACCCACAACCCCTGGTGGGAAAACAGGCTACCTAAGTATGATTCTCAATCAGAGACAACGATCAACACCTGCCTCTGATTGAGAACCAGAACTAGGCCAAACACAGAAATATAACACACAGAACAAAACATAGAAAAACAACATAGAATGCCCACCCCAACTCACGCCATGACCAAACTAAAATAAAGACATAAAAAAGGAACTAAGGTCAGAACGTGACAGTACCCCCCCCCCCCCCCCCCCCCCCACAAAGATGCGGACTCCGGCCGCAAAACCTTAACCTATAGGGGAGGGTCTGGGTGGGCACTTACCGCGGTGGCGGCTCTGGTGCGGGACGTGGACCCCACTCCACCATAGTCTCGGCCCACTTATGTGGCACCTTAGGAGCGGCGACCCTCGCCACCGACCCCGGATTGGAGACCCTAGCAGCGGGCCCCGAATAGACGGGAGACTCTGGCAGCGCCGGAGTGAAGGGCGACTCCGGCAGCTCCGGAGTGAAGGGCGGCTCCGGCAGCTCCTGACAGACGGGCGGCTCCGGCAGCTCAGGACAGACGGGCGGCTCCGGCAGCTCAGGACAGACGGGCGCCTCCGGCAGTTCAGGACAGACGGGCGGCTCCGGCAGCTCAGGACAGACGGGCGGCTCCGGCAGCTCAGGACAGGAGGGCGACTCCGGCAGCTCCGGACAGGAGGGCGACTCCGGCAGCTCCGGACAGGAGGGCGACTCCGGCAGCTCCTGACAGGAGGGCGACTCTGGCAGCTCCTGACTGACGGGCGGCGCTGGCAGCTCCTGACTGACGGGCGGCGCTGGCAGCTCCGGACAGGAGGGTGACTCTGGCAGCTCCGGACAGGAGGGCGACTCTGGCAGCTCCTGACTGACGGGCGGCACTGGCAGCTCCTGACTGACGGGCTGCACTGTAGGCTTGGTGCGTGGTGCCGGACCTGGTTGTACCGGGCTGAGGACACGCACTTCAGGGCGAGTGCGAGGAGCAGGAACAGGGCATACTGGACCCTGGAGGCGCACTGTAGGCCTGGTGCGTGGTGCCGGAACTGGTGGTACCGGGCTGGGGACACGCATCTCAGGGCGAGTGCGGGGAGGAGGAACAGGGCATACTGGACCCTGGAGGCGCACTGTAGGCCTGGTGCGTGGTGCCGGAACTGGTGGTACCGGGCTGAGTACACGAACCTCAGGGCGAGTGCGGGGAGGAGGAACAGGATACACGGGACCGTGGAGACGCATTGGAGATCCAGAACATAGAGCTGGCTCAATATGTCCTGGCTGGATGCCCATTCTAGCCCGGCAAACGCGAGGAGCTGGAATAGAGCGCGCCGGGCTAAGAATGCGAACTGGAGACACCGTGCGCATTACTGCATAACACGGTGCCTGACCAGTTACACGCGCCCCACGGTAAGCACGAGGAGTGGGCTCAGGTCTCCAACCTGACTCCGCCACACTCCCCGTGTGCCACCCCCCAAAACAAAATGTGGGAGCTGCCTCTCGTGCCTGTCGCGCTGCCGTGCTACCTCCTCATATCGCTGCCGCTCAGCTTTCGCTGCCTCCAGTTCTTCTATGGGGCGGTGATATTCCCCAGCCTGTGCCCAGGGTCCCTTACCGTCTAGTATCTCCTCCCAAGTCCAGGAGTCCAGAACCCTCTGCTCCTGGTTACCACGCTGCTTGGTCCTTGGTTGGTGGGTAGTTCTGTAACGGCTGTTGTCCTCTTCGTCTGAGGATAAGTAGGAAATATCGGACCAATATGCAGCGTGGTACGTATCCATCCATATCTTTTAATGAGAATGAATACAAAATACAAAAAGAACAAGAGAATCAAAATGAAAACCGAAACAGAGATTCCTGGGTTCAGGAAGGAAAAAAAGGGAAATCCCATTATCCTACAACCAGGTTTCTGTAAAACCTGGGTGTTTGGGACAATTTACCAGAACTTTGCAACCTTACTAATGACATAATTGTCTGTTTCTGTGATTTTGGTTTGAGATGGCACAAGGAAGAGGAAGGACTCCAATGATTCTATTGCTGGTAACACTGTGTCTGCAAATCTTCACTGGTCAATGTCAAGGTACGCATCCACATGCTCACATGCATACAGAACACATGTTCTTCTCTATCTTATCTAGAAGCTTGCTTTTATGATCAACTCAAGCATCCCCCACTTTTCGTCTGTTTCCACAGATTCAGGGCTGCCCTCTGATCTGAGGATTGTTCTGGTGGGTAAGACTGGAGTGGGGAAGAGTGCAATAGGAAACACTATCCTGGGGAGAGAGGTGTTTAAAGTGGAGGCCAACGCTGATTCTGTCACTGCAAAGTATGAGAAAGGGAGTGAAGAGGTGGATGGGATGAAGATCGATGTGATTGACACGCCAGGACTCTTTGACACAACAATAAGTGTAGATCAAATGAAAAGTGAACTAGAAAGATGCATCTACATGTCAGTTCCAGGGCCCCATGTGTTCCTGCTGGTGATCAGGCTGGGGAGGTTCACAGAGGAGGAAAGGAACGCTGTGAAGTGGATCCGGGAGAACTTTGGGGAAGATGCCTCAATGTACACCATGGTGGTGTTCACTGGTGAAGATCAGTTTCTGAGTTTCTGAAAGAGAGCAAGGAGCTGCAGAAACGTGTTACAAGCTGTGGGAACAGATATCACTCAATCATCAATGTCAAGAGAAAGAACTACACTCAGGCCAGAGAGCTGCTGAGGAAGATAGAGCAGATAGTGGAGGATAATGGAGGAAAGTACTACACCTATGAGGATTATGAGAAGGCACAGGAAAAATCAGAGAAGAGATGTGGAAATACTGTCAATGGGCAGCACTTGGTGGGGCAGCTGTAACGTTAGCAGGGGCATTTTATTCTTCACCAATATGGATGGCAGCAAGTCTAGTTGGAGGCCTCAGCCAGGGGTATGAATGTACTAAGGAGATGTTTGGCCTTTAAAACACCAGGGGTGTGTTCAGTTAGTTAAACGTTTATTATGTTTTCGACTGTATACTGTACTTCATGTTGTCTTACAACTGTCTTTAAGATATATTTGCTCCAGTTTGAACGGGGTCTAATTGGAATTTAATGGGGATATATAGTATATGTACAGTATCTATTTATTAGTAAAGTAGTAGCCCTTTCCTGCAGTCAAATGACCAAATCGCCCTCTAGTGGCCTCACGAGTGGAATGTTATTAATATTCTTCATAATTAATAAACACAAAAAAAATGTAAAATCAGAATATCCAGTGTTTCTATGTCAAACGGTTTTGTTGTATTTCAGTTTTCTGTGATGTATTTAAAGTGTAATATTGGGATGCAAACTCAAAATGGAATATGTTTCAACTCTATATCTGACATGGTACGTGTCTTCTTTTTTTAAAGACCATAGCCATGTGTGTGAGGTGTATACTTTTGTTTCAAAGTGGATTTTGTTTCCGAGCAAGAAACACTGTGTGACCCTGATTTAGCCCACTGCAGTAAAATGTTAAATGAGGGTGTATCACAGGAGGTTGGTGGCTACCTTAATTGGGGAGGACAGGCTCATGTTAATGTCTGGAGCGGAATTGGTGGAAGGATGTCAAATACATCAAACACATGGTTTCTATGTGTTTTGATGCCATTCCATTGGCTCCGTTCCAGCCATTATTATGAGCCATCCTCCTCCACTGGGGTGTAAGTCTTTTTATCACAGGGAGTTCTGCTACTTTACAATTGAAAATGGAACAGCAGAGTCAAAGGAATGAACCCCATATACAGTTGAAGTCAGAAGTTTACATACACCTTAGCCAAATACATTTAAACTCAGTTTTTCACAATTCCTGAAATGTTATCCTCGTAAAGGATTAGGTCATTTAGGATCACCACTTTATTTTAAGAATGTGAAATGTCAGAATAATAGTAGAGAGAATGATTTATTTCAGCTTTTATTTCTTTAATCACATTCCCAGTGGGTCAGAAGTTTATATACACTCAATTAGTATTTGGTAGCATTGCCTTTAAATTGTTTAACTTGGGTCAAAACATTTCGGGTAGCCTTCCACAAGCTTCCCACAATAAGTTAGGTGAATTTTGTCTCATTCATCCTGACAGAGCTGGTGTAACTGAGTCAGGTTTGTAGGCCTCCTTGATTGCACACGTTTTTTCAGTTCTGCCCACAAATGTTCTATAGGATTGAGGTCAGGGCTTTGTGATGGCCACTCCAATACCTTGACTTTGTTGTCCTTAAGCCATTTTTCCACAACTTTGGAAGTATGCTTGGGGTCATTGATTGTCCATTTGGAAGACCCATTTGCGACCAAGCTTTAACTTCCTGACTGATGTCTTGAGATGTTGCTTCAACATATCCACGTAATTTTCTTTCTTCATGATGCCATCTATTTTGTGAAGTGCACCAGTCCCTTCTGCAGCAAAGCACCCCCACAACATGATGCTGCCACCCCTGTGCTTCACGGTTGGGATGGTGTTCTTCGGCTTGCAATCCTCCCCCTTTTTCCTCCAAACATAACGATGGTCATTATGGCCAAACAGTTCTAGCAAAGAGGTACTGAGTTTGAAGGTAGGCCTTGAAATATATCCACAGGTACACCTCCAATTGACTCAAATTATGTCAATTGGCCTATCAGAAGCTTCTAAAGCCATGACATCATTTTCTAGAATTTTCCTAGCTGTTTAAAGGCACAGTCAACTTAGTGTATGTAAACTTTTGACCCACTGGAATTGTGATACAGTGAATTATAAGTGAAATAATCTGTCTGTAAACAATTGTTGGAAAAATTACTTGTGTCATGCACAAAGTAGATGTCCTAACCGACTTGCCAAAACTATAGTTTGTTAACAAGAAATTTGTGGAGTGTATGTAAACTTCCGACTTCAACTGAACAAGTTTAAGCCTGTAGCTGTTTTATTTTTTTCATTTGTTTTATTTTTTACATAGTTATGGGGTCAACAATGAATATCTAGGGTCAAGGGTCAAAAATGTTGAAAAAAAATTGACACCGTCTGGGATCCGCTTTATGGCTGCAAGGCAAAGTGTTGAGTAGCCAGTGAAATCGTGCCCATTTCAAACGGCCTCCTACTCAAATCTTGCTCGTACAATATGGATATTATTATTATTTTTGGATAGAAAACACTCTCTAGTTTCTAAAACCGTTGGAATTATTTCTCTGAGTGAAACAGAACTCCTTTGGCAGCACTTTTCCTGACCAGGAAGTAGAATGTCAGAAATATATGCTCTCTTCAACTTCCTGCCTATACATGGTCATTACATGTAGGAGTCTACGTACACTCCATACGCCTTCCTCTGGGTGTCAAGATGATGTGAGAGAAGAAATTTTGTGTTTATCTTGGTCTGGGGTGGAATAAAAGCTATTTCTTTGACGTGACCGTCCACTTCCGGTACTCTGAAGCGCGCGACTTGGAAGTGCGATTGCCTTCTGTTTTGCTGCCGTAATGGATGACTAACATCTCCGGCTCGGATTTTATTTGATACATGTGACCATATCATCGTAATGTATGTTTTTTCAATATAGTTTAATCAGATTATTGAAATTTTTTCGGGAGTTTTGTCGTGTTGCGTTCTCTGACTGTGTTTACGTTGGCGAGATCTGTGCCACTCGGCTAGTGCCCATGCTAAATGATGAGGGAAATTTGCCGTTCTGAATCCAAACAACGACTCATCTGGACAAAGGACACCTTGTTCAACATTCTGATGAAAGATCAGCAAAAGTAAGATCCAATTTATGATGTTATTTCATATATCTGTCGTAGTCGCCGGCGCCCAAGTGTTTCTATTGTGCTAAGCTAAGCTAATATAACGCTACATTTTGTTTTCGCTGTAAAACACTTAATAAATCGGAAATATTGTCTGGCATCACAAGATGCCTGTCTTTCATTTACTGTACACTATGTATTTTTCAGAAATGTTTTATGATGAGTAATTAGGTATTTGACGTTGGTGTCTGTAAATATTATGGCTGCTTTCGGTGCAATTTCTGATTGTAGCTGAAATGTAAACTATGATTTATACCTGAAATATGCAAATTATTCGAACAAAACATATGCTATACATAAATATGTTATCAGACTGTCATCTGATGAAGTTTTTTCTTGGTTAGTGGCTATTTATTTCTTTATTTGGTCGAATTTGTGATAGCTAGTGATGGAGTAAGAAACTGATGGAGTTAGAAAAGTGGTGTCTTTTGCTAACGTGGTTAGCTAATAGATTTACATATTTTGTCTTCCCTGTAAAACATTTTAAAAATCGGACATGTTGGCTTGATTCACAAGATGTATACCTTTCATATGCTGTATTGGACTTGTTAATGTGTGAAAGTTAAATATTTAAAAAAAATATCTTTTGAATTTCGCGCCCTGCACTTTGAGCTGGCTGTTGTCATAGGTGTACCGACCTCGGGCTTGCAGCCCAAACAGCTTTTAACCAATCAACATTCAGGATTAGACCCACCCGTTGTATACATTTCTATACGCACTCTCAAAAACTTCATGTGTCAGGATATTGTTTTTTGATTTGATATGGTTTTAATAGCGTGATATAAAAATGTCATGCAGTATCAAGTTGATAGTTAGAATACATACGGCCCCTAGTTCTGACCCCCAATACAAGTTGAGGGGATTCTGACCGAGGACAAAAGAAATACAAGCTCAGCTGCTGCACAAAAAGCTAATTAGACCGAAAAAATTGCTTGATTTATTCAATGTAATCTAGGAATAGAGGACATACGTTATAAATCGTGTTACTCTCCAATCACATGCTAACAACCTTGAACACCCATAAAGAGGGAAGAATAAAATAGGATAGATGCATGAAGCTCAGTACTATTAGGCTGACTGCAAATGATAGCAACAGACAAACAAATACCTCACGGATTATATCCATTAATTCACAGCCCCATGAAAATGGAGTGTGATTTACTTATAGGCAAATGAGATTAATGATGCTGATGGTGCAGCGAGAATGCACACACTGGCGTACACACACACAGGAAAGAATGCACACACACACACACACACACAGGAAGAATGCACACACACACACACACACACACACAGGAAGAATGCACACACACACACACACACACACACACACACCACACACACACACACACACACACACACACACACACACACAGGAAGAATGCACACACACACACACACACACACACACACACACACACACACACACACACACACACACACACACACACACACACACACACACACACACACACACACACACACACAGGAAGAATGCACACACACAGGAAAGAATGCACACACACGCTCAATAACCCAGCTCCCAGAGAGTAGCCTAACTATCATTCATTACGACACCCGTCCACACAACCGACGATTAGCTTAGCGCATCTCTCCCCACACAAGTGATGATTAGCTTAGCGCATCTCCTCACACACAACCAACTGCCACTTCTATCCTACTGCTATTAACGTGCATCCTACACATGCTCATTTAATGTAACAGAGAACTCTAAATACAATCTCTACGCCGATTGATAGCCTAGAGGGTCAACTCCTCACAATCAATTCACAGCACATTTAGCTGACTGTCTCATATCACATCCTGCCACGCGGCTTGACTTAGTGTAGCCTCCTGAATGTTAATTGCTGTTGTCGTCTGTGACAAGCATTAGGCCAAAATAGTGGCAAGTTACAGACTGTCAGTGAAGATACACACACATTTGTGAAGATTTAATAGAGTCAATATGCTATACGTGATTAGAAGGATGTCTTATAATTATGCTTAGGTCTCATCCAGCCTCACAGAGTCATCAGCCTAGCTAGCCTACTCGGATTTAGCCCTGTGTTTGTAGTAGACCTGGGTTAGGTAGCTAGCCTACTCTGACTTATCCCTGTGTTTGTAATAGACCTGGGTTAGGTAGCTAGCCTACTCTGACTTAGCCCTGTGTTTGTAATAGACCTGGGTTAGGTAGCTAGCCTACTCGGATTTAGCCCTGTGTTTGGAATAGACCTGGGTTAGGTAGCTAGCCTACTCAGATTTATCCCTGTGTTTGTAATAGACCTGGGTTAGGTAGCTAGCCTACTCAGATTTAGCCCTGTGTTTGTAATAGACCTGGGTTAGGTAGCTAGCCTACTCAGATTTAGCCCTGTGTTTGTAATAGACCTGGGTTAGGTAGCTAGCCTACTCGGATTTATCCCTGTGTTTGTAATAGACCTGGGTTAGGTAGCTAGCCTACTCAGATTTAGCCCTGTGTTTGGAATAGACCTGGGTTAGGTAGCTAGCCTACTCGGATTTAGCCCTGTGTTTGTTATAGACCTGGGTTAGGTAGCTAGCCTACTCGGATTTATCCCTGTGTTTGTAATAGACCTGGGTTAGGTAGCTAGCCTACTCAGATTTATCCCTGTGTTTGTAATAGACCTGGGTTAGGTAGCTAGCCTACTCTGACTTAGCCCTGTGTTTGTTATAGACCTGGGTTAGGTAGCTAGCCTACTCGGATTTATCCCTGTGTTTGTAATAGACCTGGGTTAGGTAGCTAGCCTACTCGGATTTATCCCTGTGTTTGTAATAGACCTGGGTTAGGTAGCTAGACTACTCGGATTTAGCCCTGTGTTTGGAGTAGACCTGGGTTAGGTAGCTAGCCTACTCTGACTTAGCCCTGTGTTTGTAGTAGACCTGGGTTAGGTAGCTAGTCTACTCTGACTTAGCCCTGTGTTTGTAATAGCCCTGGGTTAGATAGCTAGCCTACTCTGACTTAGCCCTGTGTTTGTAGTAGACCTGGGTTAGGTAGCTAGTCTACTCTGACTTAGCCCTGTGTTTGTAATAGCCCTGGGTTAGGTAGCTAGACTACTATGACTTAGCCCTGTGTTTGTAGTAGACCTGGGTTAGGTAGCTAGTCTACTCTGACTTAGCCCTGTGTTTGTAATAGCCCTGGGTTAGGTAGCTAGACTACTATGACTTAGCCCTGTGTTTGTAATAGCCCTGGGTTAGGTAGCTAGACTACTCTGACTTAGCCCTGTGTATGGAATAGACCTGGGTTAGGTAGCTAGCCTACTCTGACTTAGCCCTGTGTTTGTAATAGACCTGGGTAAGATAGCTAGCCTACTCTGACTTAGCCCTGTGTATGGAATAGACCTGGGTTAGGTAGCTAGCCTACTCTGATTTTATTTTCTGTATGCAGTTCTGTCTGTTACTGTAATACATTATATAATATAATTGAATGAGTGAGTCCATGCGGTTGAAAATATAGAAGCACAGGCAGTGGTAGGAGATAATTGATTCAGCTATTTCTCTATTTACTGAAAGTATTGAGTTGGGTCTAGCTGCTTCTGCGATGATTGATAGAGCAGCGAGGTCAATGTGGTCCGATGGACTTTTCATTATGAAGAAACTTGTGGTAGGAAATAACATTGACATTTTAGTCATTTATCAGACACTGTTATCCAATGCGACTTACAATCCCACTATTTCTTCAAACATTTAGTACCCCGGTCCACAAAAATATGACTATTATAAGCCATCTATAACCAGCACAATGGTATAGATACTGTATAATTCCTGCTACCATTATAGCCATAACATCTCTTTAACAGAGAAAGAAGAGGTGATTCAAGAGGAGAGAGTAGATAGAGAGAGATAAAGGAGGGGTGAGCAGAAAGCATCAGTATGCAGTTAGCTGCATCAAAGGCAGGCCTGGAGGACCAATTGAACTGTGTGTGTGTGTGTGTGTGTGTGTGTGTGTGTGTGTGTGTGTGTGTGTGTGTGTGTGTGTGTGTGTGTGTGTGTGTGTGTGTGTGTGTTTGTGTGTGTGTGTGTGTGTGTGTGTGTGCGTGCGTGCGTGCGTGTCCGTTTGTCTGTCTGCTTGTTTTTGTATTTGAGTCTGTGTGTCTGTCTCTCTGTGTATTTGTATCTGGATGTTTTGTGTTTTTACCTCTGTCAATGTGTCTGTGTGTATATCTGTGTCAATATGTCTGCTTTTGTGTGTGCATGCCCTGCTACCGGCTTATGGGAGGAGAATTCTCCCTGCCTCGTGCACAGGGGAGCTGCCATCTGCTCGTGGTCCAATGGGAAGGGAGAGTTTGGCATGGTGTCCAATCCCTGACCTCACCACATTTCCATTCACAAACATAGAAACAATGTGCCCTTCTAACCATTAGGGGGTGATATTATCCAATACAAACAGCACTATCTCCCTGCATTCATATGGAGTGGGGTGGATTTGCCCCTAGACACTTCTCTAAGGTCTGTTTTTGCATTTGTGTGTTTTTACTACCTATTGGATAAGGTTAAGATATGGAATGGTTAAGCTGATCCCAGATCTGTACTAAAGGGAAACTTCTACACAGAGAGAATCATAATATACCGTTTTAATATGGGGAATCCATTAAAATCAACGTGGTGTTTTAATACAATAACAGGTGTAAAAATGCATCATTATTGTTTTATCTTATTGTGAAATCTTTGTACACAATGGCCATTTGGTTGTTTTGCTGTTAGAGGTGATAAACTCCAAGTGTAAAAGGCACCAAGAGTCTCTCAGATGTAAGCTGTCGGATATAAGCCTTGTTGGGAAATATACATTTTCTTCAAGGATCCGGTTGGCATTGGAGCCTCCTTTAGTATCAGGTGGATCCCAAACGTTTAGCTCAGAAACTCTTTAGGATTGGTCATTGCAAGGTCATTTTTATAAAGTGAAGTGTGACTGGGCCATCAGGAGCAATAAAGCCCCACAGGAGACACAATACTACACAATACCCATCTCAAATTATGGACGGATATATATGCCAAAACCGGTGTTATTGATTAGTCACTATCCAATAAGCTTTTCAACCTGAATGAATATTGGCAGCCACATGTTTCCATACCAACTACCAACATCAATCATTTCCCAATTCGGAATGCTAAACTTACAAAGCAGTATACAAATAACATTTGATAGATACACCTGAAAATTCAGTGTACATTTGAAGGATAATACAGAGAGAGGTGCAAACGAGAGGTGTGGTGACACTGGTAAAAAACTAAAAGATCTAAAGCTAAATGCTGAATTAGAAGATGTGTTGTAAAATGAAAGAGGTTGAGAGAGAACGGGAGAGATGGGCGAAGGGATATGATGAGAGAGAAAGGGAGAGATGGATGAAGGGATATGATGAGAGAGAAAGGGAGAGATGGATGAAGGGATATGATGAGAGAGAAAGGGAGAGATGGACGTAGGGATATGATGAGAGAGAAAGGGAGAAATGGACGTAGGGATATGATGAGAGAGAAAGGGAGAGATGGTTGAAGGGATATGATGAGAGAGAACAGGAGAGATGGATGAAGGGATATGATGAGAGAGAAAGGGAGAGATGGACGTGGGGATATGAGAGAGAAAGGGAGAGATGGATGAAGGGACATGATGAGAGAGAACGGGAGAGATGGAGGAAGGGATATGATGAGAGAGAATGGGAGAGATGGAGGAAGGGATATGATGAGAGAGAACGGGAGAGATGGACGAAGGGATATGATGAGAGAGAACGGGAGAGATGGACGAAGGGATATGATAAGAGAGAACGGGAGAGATGGACGTAGGGATATGATGAGAGAGAACGGGAGAGAAGGATGAAAGGATATGATGAGAGAGAAAGGGAGAGATGGACGAAGGGATATGATGAGAGAGAACGGGAGAGAAGGATGAAGGGATATGATGAGAGAGAAAGGGAGAGATGGACGAAGGGATATGATGAGAGAGAAAGGGAGAGAAGGAGGAGAAATAGAGAGCTGGAGGGCAAGAGAAAAAACAATGACAAGAGAAAGAGAGGTAAAAGAAGATACAATATGTAGACTATGTGTGTGTCCCTGAGATTGTTTATTTAACTAAATATGTGTGTGTGTGTCTGTGGGCAGTCGTGTGTGTGAGGCAGCAGTAGCTTGTGCTAACCGTGTCCTAATTACACTACGCTGTATACGTCAGTACTGGGCTCTGGACTATTTTCACAGCTATTAATGTACCACTCCTCTGTTCTGAGGGATGGCCAATTCATTTCAGCCAATCTCTGAAGGCCATGAGGCAGACACACACACACACACACACACACACACACACACACACACACACACACACACACACACACACACACACACACACACACACACACACACACACACACACACACACACACATACACACACACACTGAAAGACAGAAGCATTGCTTCACCAGCAATGGTGGGGACGAATGGAGAACTTCTGTGCCCTCGAAAGATTGTAAATTTAAAAGCTAAGATGTGAACACGGACACTGAATTATTACGTCAGTATTTAGCGTGGTTGTGTGGAAAGGATTTAATTTGGGTCTGTTAACGGAAGGTAGAGCCATTTACAGCAATGGAACTAATGATCATTTTAAATTAGTATAATATAAATATATTGGTGCTCGGCAGTTATTTGCCTCATGCTATGGCATATACACTGACTGTACAAAACATTAGGAACACTAATATTGAGTTGCACTGTCACGCCCTGGCCTTAGTATTCTTTGTTTTCTTTATGTTTTTTAGTTAGGTCAGGGTGTGACATGGGGAATGTATGTGTTTTGTAGTGTCTAGGGGTGTTGTATGTGTATGGGGCAGAGTAGAGTGTAGTTGTCTAGTTATGTCTATGGCTGCCTGGATTGGTTCTCAATCAGAGACAGCTGTCATTCATTGTCTCTGATTGGGAGCCATATTTAAGGCAGCCATAGGCAGTAGGCTTTTGTGGGTAGTTGTCTATGTTGTACGTTTGTAGCTTGTGTTTGCACTTACGTCTTTAGCTTCACGATCGTTTGTTGTTTTGTTTCGTTTTGTAATTGTGTTCGTTTCGTGTTTTTTCTCTCTTCCAAAATAAAGAGATGTATTTTGCACACGCTGCGCCTTGGTCCACTCTCTCTCACCAAGACGATCGTGACAGAACTACCCACCAACCATGGATCAAGCAGCGTGTGAGGAACCAGCAACAGCGGACTAAAAACCAGGACTCGTGGACATGGGAGGAGGTTTTGGACGGCAAGGGTTGCTACACATGGGAGGAGATCCTGGCTGGAAGAGATCGCCTCCCATGGGAACAGCTGGAGGCGATTAGGAGAGCAGAGGCAACCGGAGAGAGGAACCAGAGTTATGAGGGTACGCGACTAGCAAGGAAGCCTGTGAGTAAACCCCAAAAATTTCTTGGGGGGGGGCTAAAAGGGAGAGTGGCGAAGTCAGGTAGGAGACCTGCGCCTACTCCCTGTACTTACCGTGGAGAGCGAGAGTACGGGCAGACACCGTGTTACGCAGTAGAGCGCATGGTGTCTCCTGTACGCGTGCATAGCCCGGTTCGGTACATTCCAGCTCCACGTATCGGCCGGGCTAGATTGAGCGTTGATCCGGATGTCATGAAGCCGGCCCAACGTATCTGGCCACCAGTGCGTCTCCTCGGGCCGGCTTACATGGCACCAGCCTTACGCATGGTGTCCCCGTTCGTCTACATAGCCCATTGCGGGTTATTCCACCTCCCCGCACTGGTCGGGCGACGGGGAGCATACAACCAGGTAAGGTTGGGCAGGCTCAGTGCTCAAGGGAGCCAGTACGCCTGCACGGTCCGGTATTTCCGGCGCCATCTCCCCGCTCCATCCCAGTACCACCAGTGCCTACACCACGCACCAGGCTTCCAGTGCGTCTCCAGAGCCCTGTTCCTCCTCCACGCACTCTCCCTGTGGTGCGTGTATCCAGCCCAGTGCCTCCAGTTCCGGCACCACGCATCAAGCCTCCTGTGCGTCTCCAGAGCCCTGTACGCACTGTTCCTTCTCCCCGTACTCGCCCTGATGTGCGTGCCCTCAGCCCCGTACCACCAGTGCCGGTACCACGCACCAGGCCTATAGTACACCTTGAGAGTCCAGTGTGCCCTGTTGCTGCTCCCCGCACTAGCCTGAAGGTGCGTGTCTTTAGCCCGGTACCTCCAGTTCCGGTACCACGCACCAGGCCTACAGTGCGTCTCAGCCGGCCAGAGTCTGCCGTCTGCCCAGCGGCGCCTGAACTGCCCGTCTGCCCAGCGGCGCCTGAACTGCCCGTCTGCCCAGCGGCGCCTGAACTGCCCGTCTGCCCAACGGCGCCTGAACTGCCCGTCTGCCCAACGGCGCCTGAACTGCCCGTCTGCCCAACGGCGCCTGAACTACCCGTCTGCCCAACGCCGTCTGAACTGTCCGTCTGCCAAGCGCCGCATGAACTGCCCGTCTGTACTGAGCCTTCAAAGCCGCCCGTCTGCCATGAGCCTGCAAAGCCGCCCGTCTGCCATGAGCCTTCAGAGCCGTCCGCCAGACAGGAGCCGCTAGAGCCTTCCGCCAGACAGGAGCCGCTAGAGCCTTCCGCCAGACAGGATCAGCCAAAGCCTTCCGCCAGACAGGATCAGCCAGAGCCTTCCGCCAGACAGGATCAGCCAGAGCCGTCAGCGAGCCATGACCAGCCAGAGCCGTCAGCGAGCCATGACCAGCCAGAGCCGTCAGCGAGCCATGACCAGCCAGAGCCGTCAGCGAGTCATGACCAGCCAGAGCCGTCAGCCAGCCATGACCAGCCAGAGCCGTCATCCAGCCATGACCAGCCAGAGCCGTCATCCAGCCATGAGCCGTCGTCCAGCCATGAGCCGTCATCCAGCCAGGATCCGCCAGAGTCAGCCAGCCAGGATCCGCCAGAGCCAGCCAGCCAGGATCCGCCAGAGCCAGCCAGCCAGGATCCGCCAGAACCAGCCAGCCAGGATCCGCCAGAGCCAGCCAGCCAGGATCCGCCAGAGCCAGCCAGCCAGGATCCGCCAGAGCCAGCCAGCCAGGATCCGCCAGCCAGCCAGCCAGGATCCGCCAGCCAGCCAGCCAGGATCCGCCAGCCAGCCAGCCAGCCAGGATCCGCCAGCCAGCCAGCCAGGATCCGCCAGCCAGCCAGCCAGGATCCGCCAGCCAGCCAGGATCCGCCAGCCAGCCAGGATCCGCCAGCCAGTCTGGTGCTGCCCCTCAGTCCGGTGTTGCCCTTCATTCCGGTGCTGCCCCTTAGTCCGGTGCTGCCCCTTAGTCCGGTGGGGTTAATTTGGAGGGTGGCCAGTTGGAGGAGGCTACCAAAGCGGGTATTGACAATGGTGGAGTGGGGGCCACGTCCCGCACCCGAGCCGCCGCCATGATGGGGCCCACCCCGGACCCTCCCCTTTCTATTTCAGGTTGTGCGGTCGGAGTCCGCACCTTTGGGGGGGGGGGGGTACTGTCACGCCCTGGCCTTAGTATTCTTTGTTTTCTTTATGTTTTTTAGTTAGGTCAGGGTGTGACATGGGGAATGTATGTGTTTTGTAGTGTCTAGGGGTGTTGTATGTGTATGGGGCAGAGTAGAGTGTAGTTGTCTAGTTATGTCTATGGCTGCCTGGATTGGTTCTCAATCAGAGACAGCTGTCATTCATTGTCTCTGATTGGGAGCCATATTTAAGGCAGCCATAGGCAGTAGGCTTTTGTGGGTAGTTGTCTATGTTGTACGTTTGTAGCTTGTGTTTGCACTTACGTCTTTAGCTTCACGATCGTTTGTTGTTTTGTAATTGTGTTCGTTTCGTGTTTTTTCTCTCTTCCAAAATAAAGAGATGTATTTTGCACACGCTGCGCCTTGGTCCACTCTCTCTCACCAAGACGATCGTGACATGCACCCCCTTTTGCCCTCAGAATAGCCTCAATTCATCGGGGCATGGACTCTGGCCCATCGGATGCTGGCCCATGTTGACTCCAATGCTTTTCACGGTTGTGTCATGTTGGCTGGATGTTCTTTGGGTGGTGGACCATTCTTGAAACACACTGTTGATTGTGAAAAACACAGCAGCGTTGCAGTTCTTGACACAAACCAGTGAGCCTGGCACCTACTACCCCAGTCAAAGGCATTTAAATCTTTTTGGTTGGCCATTCACCCTCAACCGCACACATACACAATCCATGTCTCAGTTGTCTCAAGACTTAATACTTCTTTAACCTGTCTCCTCCCCTTCATCTATACTGATTGAAGTGGATTTAACAAGTGACATCAATAAGGGATCATAGCTTTCACGTGGATTCACCTAGTCAGTCTATGTCATGGAAAGAGCAGTTGTTCTTAATGTTTTGTACACTCAGTGTATAGCATATATGGCATAAGATAGGTATAAAAAAGTATATTTACCTAATACTGTCTATAGCTCCTATTCTGAATCTCAGATATATCCCAAGTTATAAACCACAACAGAGAGAATGAACTAACAGCTTAAAAGGGATGCTTCAACTAGTGGTGATTTAGCCATGAAATGTGTTTACCTCTCATTTGTGACAACAAGTAGATGGCAGGGCTGAGGTCCACTCTGAACAAGTAGAGAGCATGGTCTGAGTTCCACTCTGAAAACATGAATCCTTACCCTCTAACCTTGTTGACTTCCCCTTGTGGATTTGAGGTGGATAGATGGAGAGGTGAGAGCAACAGGATGGAATACCCTATTGTTATGACACTTCCTTACTCCAATCCAGTCCAATCAGATTGAAGAGAGTGAAGTCAACAGGGTAGTGTACTTGAATCCCAGATAGGAACTCACCCTATTTCAAGAGAGCTTCCCTTTAAATTAGGCAATGCTGACGTCTGTTGCGGCAGTTTGGAGCAACGTTATGAGGTTGTCCCAGTCTTGTGCTATTTTACTTTCAGCCTCTCATGATTGTGTGTTTGTGTGTGTACATTTGTGCGTGTGTGCATGCGTGGGTGTGTGTGTGTGTGTAGCACAATGGGTGTTTATTTAGCAAGGGAGGATAAAACGGACATGGGCAGCTATCCCAAAGTGCCGCGCGCATAGAGCAGAGCTGAGGCTAATAGAGACGCACACGCACGCAGGCATGCACGCACGCACGCACGCACGCACGCACGCACGCACGCACGCACGCACGCACGCACGCACGCACACAGCAGAAGAACCCCAGCAGATAAAACAGCATAACTCTGTGCTGTAACCCCATCTGTGCATACTATTCCATTAAGACCAAAGTGGAATATATTCCAAATCAGTACAATGAAAAGCCTATTACACTATTTACACATGGTCCAAAAATCCACATGATCAACCCAAAGCACTCACTACAGCAGTTTATCTCTCCATCAACAGGATACACACATCATCTCATGCCAACTGCAGTATAAACAAATAACATTATTTTAATGAACAAACAACATATCTAGGCTATTAAATCCTTAAAATCTACACAATAAGCCCAAACTAACTGTGATCCATTTCAAAATGCTTAGCAAATCCACAGCATTCAGGGGTCATGGCGGCCGTTCTGATCTAGTCACATGATGTTGACCTTCCACAGGAAGGGAAGGGGAAGAGCACTTCCTCTTTTGACAGATGGTATCGGAGGTCACGTTCAGCGTTTCCTGTTTGGGAGTGTGAGTAGGGTGGCAGTGTGACAGTAGTGTGACAGGGTCAGGGGCCCCTCCCTCTCAGAAAACTGTGTCAGTCAGTTTACCAATCCCCTCATGATGTCACCATAATACACTAATGGCCGTCTGTCAACCTATCAACACATCAGCTGGGATGAGCCGCCCGTCACCACGGCAACGACTGCAATTGGCGCCAAGCAAAAGTTTGGACACACCTTCTCATTCAAGGGTTTTTCTTTATTTTTACTATTTTCTATGTTGTAGAATAATAGTGAAGAAATCAAAACTATGAAATAACACATCATGTAGTGACCAAAAAAGTGTTAAACAAATCAAAATGTATTTTATATTTGAGATTCTTCAAAGTAACCATCCTTTGCCTTTGTGACAGCTTTGCACACTCCTGCTCAGCATATATTACAGTAACAGTAAAACATTTGGTACAGTAGGCCAGTTGAGGTACAGTAGGCCAGTTGAGGTACAGAAGGCCAGTTGAGGTACAGAAGGCCAGTTGAGGTACAGAAGGCCAGTTGAGGTACAGTAGGCCAGTTGAGGTACAGTAGGCCAGTTGAGGTACTTTAGGCCAGTTGAGGTACAGTAGGACCCTTGAGGTACTGTAGGCCAGTTGAGGTAGTTGAGGTACAGTAGGCCAGTTGAGGTACAGTAGGCCAGTTGAGGTACTTTAGGCCAGTTGAGGTACAGTAGGACCCTTGAGGTACTGTAGGCCAGTTGAGGTACAGTAGACCAGTTGATGTACAGAAGGTCAGTAGAAGTAGAGTAGGCCAGTAAGGTACAGTAGGCTAGTTGAGGTACCGAAGGCCAGTTGAGGTACAGAAGGCTAGTTGAGGTACAGCAGGTCAGTTGAAGTACAGTAGGCCAGTAAGGTACAGTAGGCTAGTTGAGGTACCGAAGGCCAGTTGAGGTACAGTAGGCCAGATGAGGTACAGAAGGCCAGTTGAGGTACAGAAGGCCAGTTGAGGTACAGTAGGCCAGTAAGGTACAGAAGGCCAGTTGAGGTACTGTAGGCCAGTAAGGTACAGTAGGCCAGTAAGGTACAGTAGGCCAGTTGAGGTACAGTAACCCAGTAGGTCAGTTGAGGTATAGTAGGCGAGTTGAGGTACTGTAGGCCAGTTGAGGTACAGTAGGCCAGTTGAGGTGCAGTAGGCCAGTTGAGGTACTGTATGCCAGTTGAGGTACTGTAGGCCAGTTGAGGTACAGTAACCCAGTAGGCCAGTTGAGGTACAGTAGGCCAGTTGAGATACTGTATGCCAGTTCAGGTACAGTTGGCCAGTTGATGTGTTGCAGGCCAGTTGAGGTACAGTAGGCCAGTAAGGTACAGTAGGCCAGTAAGGTACAGTAGGCCAGTTGAGGTACATAAGGCCAGTTTGGGTACAGTAGGCCAGTAAGGTACAGTAGACCAGTTGAAATACAGTAACCCAGTAGGCCAGTTGAGGTATAGTAGGCGAGTTGAGGTACAGTAGGCCAGTTGAGGTGCTGTAGGCCAGTTGAGGTACAGAAGGCCAGTTGAGGTACTGTAGGCCAGTTGAGGTACTGTAGGCCAGTTGATGTATTGCAGGCCAGTTGAGGTACAGTAGGTCAGTTGAGGTACAGTAGGCCAGTTGAAGTACTGTATGCCAGTTGAGGTACAGTAACCCAGTAGGCCAGTTGAGGTACAGTAGGCCAGTTGAGATACTGTATGCCAGTTGAGGTACAGTTGGCCAGTTGAGGTACAGTTGGCCAGTTGAGGTACAGTTGGCCAGTTGAGGTATAGTTGGCCAGTTGAGGTACAGTAGGCCAGTTGAGGTACAGTAGGCCAGTTGAGGTACAGTAGGCCAGTTGAGGTACAGTAGGCCAGTTGATGTACAGTAGGCCAGTTGAGATACTGTATGCCAGTTGAGGTACAGTTGGCCAGTTGAGGTACTGTAGGCCAGTTGAGGTACAGTAGGCCAGTTGAGGTACAGTTGGCCAGTTGAGGTACAGTTGGCCAGTTGAGGTACTGTAGGCCAGTTGAGGTACAGTAGGCCAGTTGAGGTACAGTTGGCCAGTTGAGGTACAGTAGGCCAGTTGAGGTACAGTAGGCCAGTTGAGGTACAGTAGGCCAGTTGAGGTACAGTTGGCCAGTTGAGGTACAGTAGGCCAGTTGAAGTACTGTAGGCCAGTTGAAGTACTGTAGGCCAGTTGAGGTACTGTAGGCCAGTTGAAGTACTGTAGGCCAGTTGAAGTACTGTAGGCCAGTTGAGGTACAGTAGGCCAGTTGAGGTACAGTAGGCCAGTTGAAGTACTGTAGGCCAGTTGAGGTACTGTAGGCCAGTTGAGGTACAGTAGGCCAGTTGAGGTGCAGTAGGCCAGTTGAGGTACTGTATGCCAGTTGAGGTACTGTAGGCCAGTTGAGGTACAGTAACCCAGTAGGCCAGTTGAGGTACAGTAGGCCAGTTGAGATACTGTATGCCAGTTCAGGTACAGTTGGCCAGTTGAAGTACTGTAGGCCAGTTGAGGTACTGTAGGCCAGTTGAGGTACTGTAGGCCAGTTGATGTGTTGCAGGCCAGTTGAGGTACAGTAGGCCAGTAAGGTACAGTAGGCCAGTAAGGTACAGTAGGCCAGTTGAGGTACATAAGGCCAGTTTGGGTACAGTAGGCCAGTAAGGTACAGTAGACCAGTTGAAATACAGTAACCCAGTAGGCCAGTTGAGGTATAGTAGGCGAGTTGAGGTACAGTAGGCCAGTTGAGGTGCTGTAGGCCAGTTGAGGTACAGAAGGCCAGTTGAGGTACTGTAGGCCAGTTGAGGTACTGTAGGCCAGTTGATGTATTGCAGGCCAGTTGAGGTACAGTAGGTCAGTTGAGGTACAGTAGGCCAGTTGAAGTACTGTATGCCAGTTGAGGTACAGTAACCCAGTAGGCCAGTTGAGGTACAGTAGGCCAGTTGAGATACTGTATGCCAGTTGAGGTACAGTTGGCCAGTTGAGGTACAGTTGGCCAGTTGAGGTACAGTAGGCCAGTTGAGGTACAGTTGGCCAGTTGAGGTACAGTAGGCCAGTTGAGGTACAGTAGGCCAGTTGAGGTACAGTAGGCCAGTTGAGGTACAGTAGGCCAGTTGATGTACAGTAGGCCAGTTGAGATACTGTATGCCAGTTGAGGTACAGTTGGCCAGTTGAGGTACTGTAGGCCAGTTGAGGTACAGTAGGCCAGTTGAGGTACAGTTGGCCAGTTGAGGTACAGTTGGCCAGTTGAGGTACTGTAGGCCAGTTGAGGTACAGTAGGCCAGTTGAGGTACAGTTGGCCAGTTGCGGTACAGTAGGCCAGTTGAGGTACAGTAGGCCAGTTGAGGTACAGTAGGCCAGTTGAGGTACAGTTGGCCAGTTGAGGTACAGTAGGCCAGTTGAAGTACTGTAGGCCAGTTGAAGTACTGTAGGCCAGTTGAGGTACTGTAGGCCAGTTGAGGTACTGTAGGCCAGTTGTGGTACTGTAGGCCAGTTGATGTGTTGCAGGCCAGTTGAGGTACAGTAGGCCAGTAAGGTACAGTAGGCCAGTAAGGTACAGTAGGCCAGTTGAGGTACATAAGGCCAGTTTGGGTACACTAGGCCAGTAAGGTACAGTAGACCAGTTGAAATACAGTAACCCAGTAGGCCAGTTGAGGTATAGTAGGCGAGTTGAGGTACAGTAGGCCAGTTGAGGTGCTGTAGGCCAGTTGAGGTACAGAAGGCCAGTTGAGGTACTGTAGACCAGTTGATGTATTGCAGGCCAGTTGATGTATTGCAGGCCAGTTGAGGTACAGTAGGTCAGTTGAGGTACAGTAGGCCAGTTGAAGTACTGTATGCCAGTTGAGGTACAGTAACCCAGTAGGCCAGTTGAGGTACAGTAGGCCAGTTGAGATACTGTATGCCAGTTGAGGTACAGTTGGCCAGTTGAGGTACAGTTGGCCAGTTGAGGTACAGTAGGCCAGTTGAGGTACAGTTGGCCAGTTGAGGTACAGTAGGCCAGTTGAGGTACAGTAGGCCAGTTGAGGTACAGTAGGCCAGTTGAGGTACAGTAGGCCAGTTGATGTACAGTAGGCCAGTTGAGATACTGTATGCCAGTTGAGGTACAGTTGGCCAGTTGAGGTACTGTAGGCCAGTTGAGGTACAGTAGGCCAGTTGAGGTACAGTTGGCCAGTTGAGGTACAGTTGGCCAGTTGAGGTACTGTAGGCCAGTTGAGGTACAGTAGGCCAGTTGAGGTACAGTTGGCCAGTTGCGGTACAGTAGGCCAGTTGAGGTACAGTAGGCCAGTTGAGGTACAGTAGGCCAGTTGAGGTACAGTAGGCCAGTTGAGGTACAGTAGGCCAGTTGAAGTACTGTAGGCCAGTTGAAGTACTGTAGGCCAGTTGAGGTACTGTAGGCCAGTTGAGGTACTGTAGGCCAGTTGAGGTACTGTAGGCCAGTTGATGTATTGCAGGCCAGTTGAGGTACAGTAGGCCAGTTGAGGTACTGTAGGCCAGTTGAGGTACAGTAGGCCAGTTGAAGTACTGTAGGCCAGTTGAGGTACAGTAGGCCAGTTGAGGTACAGTAGGCCAGTTGAAGTACTGTAGGCCAGTTGAGGTACAGTAGGCCAGTTGAGGTACAGTAGGCCAGTTGAAGTACAGTAGGCCAGTTGAAGTACTGTAGGCCAGTTGAGGTACAGTTGGCCAGTTGAGATACTGTAGACCAGTTGAGGTACAGAATTCCAGTTGAGGTACAGAAGGTCACTTAAAGTACAGTAGGCCAGTTGAGGTACAGAAGTCCAGTTGAGGTACAGTAGGCCAGTAAGGTACAGTGGGCAAGTTGAGGTACAGTAGGCCAGTTGAGGTACAGTAGGCCAGTTGAGGTACTGTAGAGCATATGTGTTGTTTGTTTGTTGTTTTTGAGTCCAAGAGGATAGGATGAGAACATAATGAAGGAAAAGGGGAGAAAGAGATAGAGGAGAAGGAGGTAGGGAAGAGAAGTTCTGCTCTCTGACTCAAGGAAATTGCCAATCAGTCTACTCCCCCGGCTGCGACAGTGGAGACAGACAAATGCATCAATCACATCCCTCTCTTTCTACTCCACCTTCCTCTCCCCTCCGTTCCTCTCCTCTGTCCTCATTCACGGAGGGAGGACAGGCTGGGATGTTTTTATACCAAGGACCTATTCAAAAACAATGGAAATGCATCCGTCCATCCATCCACCCACCGACCCATCCTTGCTCGCTCAATGGAAGTAATCAATGGCTCAGTAACAACTGGAAGATACATTTGAAAGCTTTGGAAAAGGGCCTTAATTTGGGGGTTACATAAGATGGACACAGTCAAGATGGAGACAGACAGAGAGAGAGAGAGAAAGACTGTATAGATTGTGGCAGACAGACAGACATCAACAGAGAGACTGTATAGATTGTGACAGACAGACAGACAGACAGACAGACAGACAGACAGACAGACAGACAGACAGACAGACAGACAGACAGACATCAACAGGGAGACTGTATTTCTATTTGTATTTAGTATGGATCCCCATTAGCAGTTGTCAAGGCAGCAGCTACTCTTCCTGGGGTCTGGCAAAATTATAACCTCACTAGGGTAGGGGGCACTATTTTCACCTCCGGATGAAAAGCGTGCCCAAAGTAAACTGCCTGCTACTCAGGCCCAGAAGTTAGGATATGCATATAATTAGCAGATTTGGATAGAAAACACTCCAAAGTTTCTACAACTGTTAAAATAATGTATGTGAGTATAACAGAACTGAAATGGCAGGTGAAAACCTGAGGAAAATCCATCCAGGAAGTGCCATTATTTTGAAATGGCTGTTTTTCCAATGAAAGCCTATCCACCATTTAAAGGGATAGGACCCAGATTCCGTTCCCTATGGCTTCCACTAGTTGTGAACCGTCTCTAGACATTGTTTCAGGCTTTTATTCTGAAAAATTAGGAGGAATGACAACTTTGAGTCAGTGGATAGTGGGATGTCCCCAGAGCTGTTTCCTGCGCACGACCGAGAGCGCGCCTTTCTTGTTTTCCTTTTATATTGACGACGCTATTGTCCTGTTGAAATATTATTGATTATTAAGGCAAAAAACAATCTGAGGATTGATTATAAACATCGTTTGACATGTTTCTACGAACTTTACGAATACTATTTGGAATTTTCGTCTGCCTCTTGTGACCGCATTTGAGCCATTGGATTACTGAACAAAACGCACCAACAAAATTGAGGTTTTTGGATATAAAGAGGGACTTTATCGAACAAAACAAACATTTATTGTGTACCTGGGAGTCTTGTGAGTGCAACCATATGAAGATCATCAAAGGTAAGTGATTAATTTTATTGCTATTTCTGACTTTTGTGACTAATCTACTTGGCTGGTAACTGTATGTAATGTTTTGTGTGCTGAGCGCTGTCCTCAGATAATCACATGGTTTGCTTTCGCCGTAAAGCCTTTTTGAAATCTGACACGGCGGCTGGATTAACAACAAGTTAAGCTTTATTTTGATGTATTACACTTGTGATTTCATGAAAGTTAAATATTTATAGTAATTTAATTTGAATTTGGCGCTCTGCAATTTCACCGGATGTTGGCCAGGTGCTACCGTCCCACACCCCCACAAGATTGTGGCAGATAGACTGCCAGGTCGCAGTTGTAAATGAGAACTTGTTCTTAACTGGCCTACCTGGTTAAATAAAGGTGAAATAAAATAAATAAATAAATATAGACTCACAGACTGTATACTGTAGATTGTGACAGACAGACAGAAAGATGGTCAAATGGTCAGAAAGATAGAAAGACAGACTGGGACAAGATAAACTGAAAGACACCGACTGGATAGAAGGATGATATGGGTCTGCCTCTTGACTGGATACATGGTCTGAGAGAGACTAGCAACATGGTCTGAGAGAGACTAGCAACATAGTCTGAGAGAGACTAGCTACATGGTCTGAGAGAGACTAGCAACATGGTCTGAGAGAGACTAGCAACATGGTCTGAGAGAGACTAGCAACATGGTCTGAGAGAGACTAGCTACATGGTCTGAGAGAGACTAGCAACATGGTCTGAGAGAGACTAGCAACATGCTCTGAGAGAGACTAGCTACATGGTCTGAGAGAGACTAGCAACTTGGTCTGAGAGAGACTAGCAACATGGTCTGAGAGAGACTAGCAACATGGTCTGATAGAGACTAGCAACATGGTCTGAGAGAGACTAGCAACATGGTCTGAGAGAGACTAGCAACATGGTCTGAGAGAGACTAGCTACATGGTCTGAGAGAGACTAGCAACATGGTCTGAGAGAGACTAGCAACATGGTCTGAGAGAGACTAGCAACATGGTCTGAGAGAGACTAGCAACATGGTCTGAGAGAGACTAGCTACATGGTCTGAGAGAGACTAGCAACATGTATTTGATTATACTTTTCTCCACTTTCAGACCATGTCACTTTCATAAAAGCTTCTGGAGTGCTGATTTAGGATAAACTTTGCCTGTCAGATCATAATGAATAAGATTACATGGACAGACAGGATCTGATCCTAGATCAGTATTTCATGAATAAAGACACATATCTTTTGATCCCACACCCCCACAAGATTGTGGCAGATAGACTGCCAGGTCGCAGTTGTAAATGAGAACTTGTTCTTAACTGGCCTACCTGGTTAAATAAAGGTGAAATAAAATAAATAAATAAATATAGACTCACAGACTGTATACTGTAGATTGTGACAGACAGACAGAAAGATGGTCAAATGGTCAGAAAGATAGAAAGACAGACTGGGACAAGATAAACTGAAAGACACCGACTGGATAGAAGGATGATATGGGTCTGCCTCTTGACTGGATACATGGTCTGAGAGAGACTAGCAACATGGTCTGAGAGAGACTAGCAACATAGTCTGAGAGAGACTAGCTACATGGTCTGAGAGAGACTAGCAACATGGTCTGAGAGAGACTAGCAACATGGTCTGAGAGAGACTAGCAACATGGTCTGAGAGAGACTAGCTACATGGTCTGAGAGAGACTAGCAACATGGTCTGAGAGAGACTAGCAACATGCTCTGAGAGAGACTAGCTACATGGTCTGAGAGAGACTAGCAACTTGGTCTGAGAGAGACTAGCAACATGGTCTGAGAGAGACTAGCAACATGGTCTGATAGAGACTAGCAACATGGTCTGAGAGAGACTAGCAACATGGTCTGAGAGAGACTAGCAACATGGTCTGAGAGAGACTAGCTACATGGTCTGAGAGAGACTAGCAACATGGTCTGAGAGAGACTAGCAACATGGTCTGAGAGAGACTAGCAACATGGTCTGAGAGAGACTAGCAACATGGTCTGAGAGAGACTAGCAACATGGTCTGAGAGAGACTAGCTACATGGTCTGAGAGAGACTAGCAACATGTATTTGATTATACTTTTCTCCACTTTCAGACCATGTCACTTTCATAAAAGCTTCTGGAGTGCTGATTTAGGATAAACTTTGCCTGTCAGATCATAATGAATAAGATTACATGGACAGACAGGATCTGATCCTAGATCAGTATTTCATGAATAAAGACACATATCTTTTGATCTGAGGCTATAATGAAAAGTTCTGATGACATGGACTGCAATTCTATGGGAACTTCAGAATACCCAGGTACCCAACATGCAGATGATTTTCCTCAACACTGGAATCACAGCGTCTCCTTCCAAGGCTCAGGGAGACAGGCCTGAAAGCAGTGCCACTCCTTTAAAGCAGCCCTGGTCATCCATTTTGAATGCTGCCTTTTCTCTCCTGGTACGGAAGATGGCCAAATGAAAAGACAGCACCAAAGCCGCCAATCTACATAAACTGATGAGACTGGGTTGCATTTGAACTCTATAGATCTGCATTTGGGAATGTGTTCCTATGATCTTCAATCAGGGCATTAATTCACTCACTCACTCACTCACTCATCCATTCACCCACCCATTCATTCATTAATTTATTCATTCAATAATTTATTCAACCCAGGTACTTACATTGATAGCTCATTCTTGGGGAGCCAAGGTCTCGATAGGAAGGAGTTTCCTGTCAAAGAAAAATAGAACAATTATGAGCTTAGTAATGTAAAGGGAATAACTAATGTAATTTAGGTAAACTCAAAACACGCTGTTGCTGTGGAAAATCCCTGAGTAACACAAACACACACACACACACACACACACACACACACACACACACACACACACACACACACACACACACACACACACACACACACACACACACACATCTCATCCTAGACAAGTCTTTAGGGGAACCTTCTGATTAGGACCAAGCCATCAAGCCAAAGCAACAGCATGCCATGCGTTTCCACCTTGTCTGTACTGTACTATTCTGTACTGCACAATTCTGTACTGTACTATACTATACTGTTCGGTACTGTACCATTCTAAACTGTACTATTCTGTACTGCAGTCTACTGTGCTATTCTGTAGTGACCAATTCTGTAGAGGACTTTAATATATTGTACTATACTATTCTGTACTGAACTATTCTGAACACTACTATTCTGCACTGTACTATTCTGTACTATTCTGTACTGTACTATTCTGTATTGTAGTGTACTGTATTATATTGTACTGTACTATTCTGTACTGTACTATTCTGCACTGTACTCTACTATTCTGTATTGTACTATTCTGTACTGTAGTGAACTATTCTGTACTGTACTATTATGTACTGTACTATTCTGTATTGTACTGTACTATTCAGTACTATTCTGTACTGTACTATTCTGTACTGTACTATTCTGTATTGTACTGTACTATTCGGTACTGTAATGTACTGTACTATTCTGTACTGTACTATTCTGTATTGTACTGTACTATTCGGTACTGTAATGTACTGTACTATTCTGCACTGTACTATTTTATGTACTGCATTATACTATTCTGTACTGTACTATTCTGTAAGTCAGTGTACTGTACTAATCTATACTGTACTAATCTGTACTGTACTATTCTATTCTGTACTACCCTAGTCTGTACTGTACTATTCTATTCTGTACTATTATATTATGTACTATACTAATCTGTACTGTACTATTCTGTATGGTAGTGTACTGTACTAATCTGTACTATACTATTCTGTACTGTACTATTATGTACTGCACTTCTGTACTGTTCTGCACTGTACTATACTGCACTGTACTATACTGTACTATACTATTCTGCACTATATTGTACTGTACTATTCTGTACTGTACTATACTGTACTTTACTGTAATATTCTGTACTATACTGTAATGTACTATACATTACTGTAATATTCTGTACTATACTATACTATACTGTACTGGTCTGTACTGTAGTAGTCTGTACTGTACTATTATATTCTGTACTGTACTAATCTGTACTGTACTATTATATTGTGTACTGTAGTAGTCTGTACTGTACTATTCTATTCTGTACTATTCTATTCTGTACTGTACTGTACTTCCCTGGCCTACGTTCATCTTTCTCTCTCTTTGCACCTGACAGTATAGAGAACAAAGGTACCAACTGGCTTCACAACATCTCATCTTCATCTGTATTAAGAAGCTGTTGTGTAACAACTTCAATGTTTGTTAGGGGTTGTCAAATTGTTCCGTTACGGTTTTTGCTGGCTCAGATTCCTTTCAACAGCAGGGTGCTTTCACACCTGGGCTTGACCGGTGCTTGGGGTGAACTGTGTGTTCTTATTCATTATGCAAGATTGTGTGTGTGTGTGTGTGTGTGTGTGTGTGTGTGTGTGTGTGTGTGTGTGTGTGTAGCCATGCATAGAGGATATACTACAGGGGGAAACAAGTGGAGGCAAGGGCACTACAGCCTTAGTGTGTGTGTTGTTCTGTGTGTGTGTGTGTTAGACCCTGATCACCATACACTGCTTACTGACCCTGAAATAACAAGTGTGAGTGTTCATGTCAAACTGTCTTGCCCGTCCTCTGTATAGAGAGAAAAATTATTTTCCTGTTTGTAATGTTGTAGTGTAATGTTCTGTAGCTAGGCTTGTGTTTGCCTACTCTATGGGAGTCCTGGCTTTGGTCTGCCATGCTGGGGCTGGGCTATTATGGGCCTTTAGGCTGGGGCTGGGTTATTATGAGCCTTTAGCCTGGGGCTGGGTTATTATGGGCCTTTAGGCTGGGGCTGGGTTATTATGGGCCTTTAGGCTGGGGCTGGGTTATTATGAGCCTTTAGGCTGGGGCTGGGTTATTATGGGCCTTTAGGCGGGGACTGGGTAATTATGGGCCTTTAGGCTGGGGCTGGGTTATTATGGGCCTTTAGGCTGGGGCTGGGTTATCATGGGCCTTTAGGCTGGGGCTGGGTTATTATGGGCCTTTAAGCTGGGGCTGGGTTATTATGGGCCTTTAGGCTGGGACTGGGTTATTATGAGCCTTTAGGCTGGGACTGGGTTATTATGAGCCTTTAGGCTGGGGCTGGGTTATTATGGGCCTTTAGGCTGGGGACTGGGTTATTATGGGCCTTTAGGCTGGGGACTGGGTTATTATGGGCCTTTAGGCTGGGGACTGGGTTATTATGGGCCTTTAGGCGGGGACTGGGTTATTATGGGCCTTTAGGCTGGGGACTGGGTTATTATGGGCCTTTAGGCTGGGGACTGGGTTATTATGGGCCTTTAGGCTGGGGACTGGGTTATTATGGGCCTTTAGGCTGGGGCTGGGTTATTATGAGCCTTTAGGCTGGGGCTGGGTTATTATGAGCCTTTAGGCTGGGGACTGGGTTATTATGAGCCTTTAGGTTGGGGACTGGGTTATTATGAGCCTTTAGGTTGGGGCTGGGTTATCATGAGCCTTTAGGTTGGGGCTGGGTTATTATGAGCCTTTAGGTTGGGGCTGGGTTATTATGAGCCTTTAGGTTGGGGCTGGGTTATTATGGGCCTTTAGGCTGGGGATGGGTTATTATGAGCCTTTAGGTTGGGGCTGGGTTATTATGAGCCTTTAGGTTGGGGCTGGGTTATTATGAGCCTTTAGGTTGGGGCTGGGTTATTATGAGCCTTTAGGTTGGGGCTGGGTTATTATGAGCCTTTAGGTTGGGGCTGGGTTATTATGAGCCTTTAGGTTGGGGCTGGGTTATTATGGGCCTTTAGGCTGGGGATGGGTTATTATGAGCCTTTAGATTGGGGCTGGGTTATTATGAGCCTTTAGGTTGGGGCTGGGTTATTATGAGCCTTTAGGTTGGGGCTGGGTTATTATGAGCCTTTAGGTTGGGGCTGGGTTATTATGAGCCTTTAGGTTGGGGCTGGGTTATTATGAGCCTTTAGGTTGGGGCTGGGTTATTATGAGCCTTTAGGTTGGGGCTGGGTTATTATGAGCCTTTAGATTGGGGCTGGGTTATTATGAGCCTTTAGATTGGGGCTGGGTTATTATGAGCCTTTAGATTGGGGCTGGGTTATTATGAGTCTTTAGGTTGGGGCTGGGTTATTATGAGCCTTTAGGTTGGGGCTGGGTTATTATGAGCCTTTAGGCTGGGGCTGGGTTATTATGAGCCTTTAGGCTGGGGCTGGGTTATTATGAGCCTTTAGGTTGGGGCTGGGTTATTATGAGCCTTTAGGTTGGGGCTGGGTTATTATGAGCCTTTAAGTTGGGGCTGGGTTATTATGAGCCTTTAGGTTGGGGCTGGGTTATCATGAGCCTTTAGGTTGGGGCTGGGTTATCATGAGCCTTTAGGTTGGGGCTGGGTTATCATGAGCCGTTAGGTTGGGGCTGGGTTATCATAGGCCTTTAGGTTGGGGCTGGGTTATTATGAGCCTTTAGGCTGGGGCTGGGTTATTATGGGCCTTTAGGCTGGGGACTGGGTTATTATGGGCCTTTAGGCTGGGGACTGGGTTATTATGGGCCTTTAGGCTGGGGACTGGGTTATTATGGGCCTTTAGGCTGGGGACTGGGTTATTATGAGCCTTTAGGCTGGGGCTGGGTTATTATGGGCCTTTAGGCTGGGGCTGGGTTATTATGAGCCTTTAGGTTGGGGCTGGGTTATCATGAGCCTTTAGGTTGGGGCTGGGTTATCATAGGCCTTTAGGTTGGGGCTGGGTTATTATGAGCCTTTAGGCTGGGGCTGGGTTATTATGAGCCTTTAGGTTAGGGCTGGGTTATTATGAGCCTTTAGGCTGGGGCTGGGTTATTATGAGCCTTTAGGTTGGGGCTGGGTTATCATGAGCCTTTAGGTTGGGGCTGGGTTATCATGAGCCTTTAGATTGGGGATGGGTTATTATGAGCCTTTAGGTTGGGGCTGGGTTATTATGAGCCTTTAGGCTGGGGCTGGGTTATTATGGGCCTTTAGGCTGGGGACTGGGTTATTATGGGCCTTTAGGTTGGGGACTGGGTTATTATGGGCCTTTAGGCTGGGGACTGGGTTATTATGAGCCTTTAGGCTGGGGCTGGGTTATTATGGGCCTTTAGGCTGGGGCTGGGTTATTATGAGCCTTTAGGTTGGGGCTGGGTTATCATGAGCCTTTAGGTTGGGGCTGGGTTATCATAGGCCTTTAGGTTGGGGCTGGGTTATTATGAGCCTTTAGGCTGGGGCTGGGTTATTATGAGCCTTTAGGTTAGGGCTGGGTTATTATGAGCCTTTAGGCTGGGGCTGGGTTATTATGAGCCTTTAGGTTGGGGCTGGGTTATTATGAGCCTTTAGGTTGGGGCTGGGTTATCATGAGCCTTTAGATTGGGGCTGGGTTATTATGAGCCTTTAGACTGGGGCTGGGTTATTATGAGCCTTTAGGCTGGGGACTGGGTTATTATGAGCCTTTAGGTTGGGGACTGGGTTATTATGAGCCTTTAGGTTGGGGCTGGGTTATCATGAGCCTTTAGGTTGGGGCTGGGTTATTATGAGCCTTTAGGTTGGGGCTGGGTTATTATGAGCCTTTAGGTTGGGGCTGGGTTATTATGGGACTTTAGGCTGGGGATGGGTTATTATGAGCCTTTAGGTTGGGGCTGGGTTATTATGAGCCTTTAGGTTGGGGCTGGGTTATTATGAGCCTTTAGGTTGGGGCTGGGTTATTATGAGCCTTTAGGTTGGGGCTGGGTTATTATGAGCCTTTAGGTTGGGGCTGGGTTATTATGAGCCTTTAGGTTGGGGCTGGGTTAATATGGGCCTTTAGGCTGGGGATGGGTTATTATGAGCCTTTAGATTGGGGCTGGGTTATTATGAGCCTTTAGGTTGGGGCTGGGTTATTATGAGCCTTTAGGTTGGGGCTGGGTTATTATGAGCCTTTAGGTTGGGGCTGGGTTATTATGAGCCTTTAGGTTGGGGCTGGGTTATTATGAGCCTTTAGGTTGGGGCTGGGTTATTATGAGCCTTTAGGTTGGGGCTGGGTTATTATGAGCCTTTAGGTTGGGGCTGGGTTATTATGAGCCTTTAGGTTGGGGCTGGGTTATTATGAGCCTTTAGATTGGGGCTGGGTTATTATGAGCCTTTAGATTGGGGCTGGGTTATTATGAGCCTTTAGATTGGGGCTGGGTTATTATGAGCCTTTAGGTTGGGGCTGGGTTATTATGAGCCTTTAGGCTGGGGCTGGGTTATTATGAGCCTTTAGGCTGGGGCTGGGTTATTATGAGCCTTTAGGTTGGGGCTGGGTTATTATGAGCCTTTAGGTTGGGGCTGGGTTATTATGAGCCTTTAAGTTGGGGCTGGGTTATCATGAGCCTTTAGGTTGGGGCTGGGTTATCATGAGCCTTTAGGTTGGGGCTGGGTTATCATGAGCCTTTAGGTTGGGGCTGGGTTATCATGAGCCGTTAGGTTGGGGCTGGGTTATCATAGGCCTTTAGGTTGGGGCTGGGTTATTATGAGCCTTTAGGCTGGGGCTGGGTTATTATGGGCCTTTAGGCTGGGGACTGGGTTATTATGGGCCTTTAGGCTGGGGACTGGGTTATTATGGGCCTTTAGGCTGGGGACTGGGTTATTATGGGCCTTTAGGCTGGGGACTGGGTTATTATGGGCCTTTAGGCTGGGGACTGGGTTATTATGAGCCTTTAGGCTGGGGCTGGGTTATTATGGGCCTTTAGGCTGGGGCTGGGTTATTATGAGCCTTTAGGTTGGGGCTGGGTTATCATGAGCCTTTAGGTTGGGGCTGGTTATCATAGGCCTTTAGGTTGGGGCTGGGTTATTATGAGCCTTTAGGCTGGGGCTGGGTTATTATGAGCCTTTAGGTTAGGGCTGGGTTATTATGAGCCTTTAGGCTGGGGCTGGGTTATTATGAGCCTTTAGGTTGGGGCTGGGTTATCATGAGCCTTTAGGTTGGGGCTGGGTTATCATGAGCCTTTAGATTGGGGATGGGTTATTATGAGCCTTTAGGTTGGGGATGGGTTATTATGAGCCTTTAGATTGGGGATGGGTTATTATGGGCCTTTAGGTTGGGGCTGGGTTATTATGAGCCTTTAGGTTGGGGCTGGGTTATTATGAGCCTTTAGGTTGGGGCTGGGTTATTATGAGCCTTTAGGTTGGGGCTGGGTTATTATGGGCCTTTAGGCTGGGGATGGGTTATTATGAGCCTTTAGATTGGGGCTGGGTTATTATGAGCCTTAGATTGGGGCTGGGTTATTATGAGCCTTTAGGTTGGGGGCTGGGTTAGTAGGTGGCTTTTAGGCTGGGGCTGGTTATGCCTTTAGGTTGGGGCTGGGTTATTATGGCCTTTAGGCTGGGCTGTTTGCATGCTACCTGTGCTGTGAAAAATGTCTGTCCTTTTTTGTATTTGGTGGTGAGCTAACATAAATATACGTGCTGTTTTCGCTGTAAAACATTTTAAAAATTGGAAATGTTGGCTGGTGTCACGTTCCTGACCTGTTTTCTGTTAGTTTTGTATGTGTTAGTTGGTCAGGACGTGAGTTTGGGTGGGCAGTCTATGTTTTCTGTTTCTATGTTGGTTTAAAGGGTGACCTGATATGGCTCTCAATTAGAGGCAGGTGTTTTCATTTCTCTGATTGAGAGCCATATTAAGGTAGGTGTTTTCACATTGATTGTTGTGGGTGGTTGTCTCCTGTGTCTGTTCTATTTTGCGTGCCCGAGAC